>NW_027122161.1:600000-881565 GCF_030686945.1 Centruroides vittatus
GAAATTTAGAAAAAAAGCTTAACAAATAAATATTTATCCTTTAGATATTATGAATGCACAACGTATAAGACTATTAATTTAGTTGATGGTTATCTTAGGACAAATTTTCTATTTTACACCCAATGTGTAAAAAAAATGCATTGTAATCAGGTTAGTGAATGGATTAAAGTTACTGGTAATTATCCTTGAAGTGCTCAATTACATTGGGGATATTGTGTTAAACATTTCCTTTAAAAATAATACATTTAATGGTGATCAATTCTTTTCATAGTGTAAGATGTAAATTATTGATCATTATCATAGAAAAACATTGCTATAAGATTGTTTGAGTTCTCTTACTTAACTTTTATTGATTAGAAAGACTTAAATTACTTGACTGTAATAACAAAATTATTTTGGGATTATTATTTAGTATAGGGAAACTAATTCACATTCTCAGTAACGAGAATTATCATCACATCAAAGAAACATTGTGTTTCTTTGTAAAAATGAATTGTAAAGATTATTTTTAAAATAATTTAATTTATAATAGAATGTTTCTCGTTATTTAGGGAGTTGCAAGATAAAATATGGAATTTTTTTAAAATTTAAATTAAGGATCTTATCTACCATTTAATAATAATAATATTATTATAGTAGTTCCAAAGCACATTATTATTATTCATTAAAAAATTCCATCACAACATAGTTACAGATTCAAAAACTTAATCCATTAACCTTGCTTGCCAAATTATCATGCATACAGTGAAGCGTCTGCTTAGAAAGTTGCCAGGTGAGCTAATAAATATATTTTATTTTTCCATTAATATCCGTGCACTTCCATTAGTTGGGACTATGAACAGTGTTTCAGTTTGTGACGACCATAATGAGTTTCCTTGGAAATGCAGTCGAATGGTAACTAACCACATTAGCAGAAAAAGTAAATTCTCAGGAATGCGCAATGTTTTGTGTCAAGTCCGCTGCTTCATTCTGCTGTCATTTTTATGCCAAACAGATAATAAAATTTCCATTGAAAAAAAGCGGTTTGACCAGACAAATCAAAATAATTAGAAACCATACAATGTAATTTATGATGGCAAAAATAATTCAGAACATATCCACTGTTCTCACAAGTCAGCAAATATAAATACCATCAAATTATAATGCATTTTTATGCTGACTTGTAGACAAACAAATAATTTTCTTGTTTTCTTTTGTGAGGAGCACCTGATTAATCATATTTTTATTTTTAAATAACATTGCATTACTCTGTACATTTAAGTATAATTTTTTTTATTTGTTTTGTAGGAATAGTCAAAAAACTTGAGAGATGTCTAATAGTTTAAATTATAACTAATGATCTTATGTTGGGATGCATATGTAAAATTATTTATACAAGCTTCTGTAAAGTTATGCATTCTTTATTTTTAATTTTGTGATCTTTGTTATGTAACAACTTAAAAATTTATGGTTAAAGTTCAATTGACCACTTCTCAACAAAGAATGTAAATGTTCTATGTACAAAATATAGATGATTAATTCATAAACTGTGTTTTTAGACCACCTCCTAGTGTATTTAAATTAAATTCCAAGTAGTCATTATTATTTTATTTAACACAAGAAAATGCAATTACAAAATTGTCATTAGTGAACAAAGTATCAATTGAGAATAACTGATGCGTCAAAACACGTAGGCAACTATTATAAAGATAATAGAGGTTTACAAACATTTTTGAATTTTTATTATTGCTACATGGGGGAAAATATGCACACTGTTGCACTAAATCAAAACAAAATTATAAAATCTGTAATGCATTATTTCTGTTGTATCATCATCAAAAATTTAATCCAAAACGTAGATTTTTAACTTTTTCATTCATGTACCTATTTTGGTAGAATGGGTTAAAGGTGTATAAAATTAAAACATTACAAATACGTTTTAATATTTGTATGGTTGAAATTTTAAAAGCAAAATAAGACAAGAATACAAAATAAATAGGAATCATTCTAATTTTACTAAATGATGCTTTTCAAACTGCAGGTTACAAATTCATGATAAATTGCAATCACTAAAAGAAAAAATAAAGTTTTCAGTATATACACATATTCTTGCAAAAACAGCAATGACATTGTATAACCTCACAATGGTAATGTAGCATACATGTTACTCAGTGTCTCTAACATGTGTGGATTTATAATAAAATGTATAATTTACAAATAAATCAGTGCTTCATTGAAAAAAATTATATTAAAACAGCTATCAATTACTAAAATTATAGTCTGCCTGTAAGTTATGAATTTTTGTCATAAAATGTGAATACCTATACAATAAACATTATACTAGACTAAGTTATATCTAATTCAATATCCAAAGCTACTGACTGTTTCAAACACACAACTTTTTTTTTCATTAAGAATACATGAAATAGATATTCTAGTTAATATCTATAGTTAATATGTATGACAATATGCTGGAAATCATGGGCATGATCAGCTTTAAACAGACAGCATTAAAGCTTTTCTATGTTTTTTCCGTAGGAAAATGGAAGTACAGTAAGTCCTCTACTTACGAACTTAATCCGTTCGTAGCGGTTGTTCGCAAGTCGAAAAGATGATGTTTGGCACAAAAACTCAAATACAACTTTGTTTTTACAATTATGTCATGTTTACGCTACTTGAATAATGTTGAATTAAGATTGTTAAAGGGAAGTATAAATTCAAATCAATCACATGTACAGTACAGTGCATTATTTATTAAAATTACTCATTTAAAACAACTACAAATGTACATATGTATGTACTGTAAACGTTTTAACATAAAACTTCAAAAATAAACTTGACTATACATAAAAAATAACCAACTGCACTTTAACCCGCCATCTGTTGGCTTTGTTTGTAACTTCGAAAGTTTGTAAGTCGACTTGCCTGTAGATTAGTTCTATTTATTTCTGTTTGAGAATTTTTGAAAATGGATTTTCCAATAGAAAAAGCACAAAAAAGGTTTAACACCATCTACTGGTGATTGTGTGCATAACCTAAGAGGTTAGAGTTAACTTTAAAAACTGTTTGTAACTCCTTAATTTATTTTAGAACTGATAGATATACATGTGTTGCAATACAAACAAAACTACTTCTTTTAGGATGTAAAGGCTAAGGTGTTTAAAATAATGAAAATACCTGAGAAATCTCTAAAAACAAATTGTCCTAGTCTTTTAAGAATACAACAAACAACATGCAGTTAGAAATTTTCATTAGTACACAGGTTTAAAACTTATTTAAATTTTTGTCATTTCTTGTGAATAGTTCAAGTAGGGACATTGTTTCTCTCTAGTCCTTGTAGTATAAGCTCATTTTGCATTGGAAGAATAGTTCAAAACTGAGGGGCGTCACAAAGTCGATTATTAGCCATTTCCTCAAGTAACAAATCCAAATTATACATTTTAATCTTAACAGAATTTCAGTGTTTTTAATTTAACAAGCTTGACATTCTGGGTATGTTTGGAGTTAAGATTTTCATGTTAAAGCACTCAAAACATGCAGTTCTTGAAAAAGGTATGGAGGTTCTCCTTTTAGAGATGACATGATGCAGTGCTGGGTAAATCCAGTTAATTAGAAAAATTATGCATGGTTTTTCTAATTAACTATACAAATCTATGATTGTTTAATATGTCATTTCAAATTTTCCAGACTATTCCTACTGTAGGTTGGCTTGAAACAAGAACACTATTCTTGTACACTTTTATTGCATATAAATACAAAGTGTAAGAATAGTGTTCTTGTTTCAAGCCAACCTACAGTAGGAATAGTCTGGAAAATTTAAAATGACATATTAAACAATCATAGATTTGTATAGTTTTACATACAAAGTTATAAATAAAATTGTCCAGAGGATTAAAAAAAACCAGCTAAACTACCACCATCTGGTAAAATGGCATATTCAGTAACCTAGCACCACATCAGTCCCTATGATACTGAGCTAACAGAATGTCAATGTATTTTTAAAGTATAATGGAAACTTGAGATTATTTTTATAATTAAGTTGCTGATTGCTCATACTGTGATTTGAATTTATACAAACAAAACTAGCATCTCAACAGTAGATTAGGAACAATAAGGATTCCATAGAACATTGTTTGCATAAACTCTGCTTGTATCTCATAAAATGTATAACCCATTACTGTAGGTTTAGATTTGTGAATTATGTAGTGTATACACTGAAGAAAATCTTAGACCATTTACAAATTCTTGACTGAATGGGTTTTCCACCTTTCCACTGCTTTTGCATAATGGGAGATTACTATTACTTCATCCTAATTTATTCTAAAGTCCTACTCTAAGAGTCTTAGTGGTTGTCTGCATTTCCAAAAGATTAAAATATACTATCATAAATAAAGCCAATACATATGGTATACTGCAACTGTGGAAAATGTTAATTAACAACATGGAGTTTGTCAAATATACAAAGAAAACAATTTGTAAAAACACATTTAAAATTTGAACTGAAAATCTAAGAACAAGTGATACTGAGGATGACTGAACATAAGATCAAAAATGTGTTATAAAAAAAAAATTTCCATTTTTAATTCAGAAACTGTTTATTATTAGTGTGAGATTCTGAAGACCAAGAATCATTTTATTTAATTATTTAAACTTAAAGTAATATTTTGTCTGTTAAAAACCACACATTTTTGTTAATTCTGAGAGAAAAGGGGAAATTCAACTTCCTGTTTTTTGATTGTCAATTTCTTTTGGCGAGATGTTATCCCAAATTTTAACGAACATCTGGCCATTTGATCAGATGATACAAATTCAAATGGCTGATTGCAGAAAATTTAGAAAAAAGGGGAGAAATTGCAATCCGAGGCAGACGGCCATAGAAAGAAAAAGCCATAAAAGAATTATATGGCAGTCTACTTCTTGGGCCATTTACAAGTACAGATGACATAGAGAGAGCATATCCTAGCTCTGGCTCACCCTCCATTTCCAACCCACATCTACATCTCCATAACTGAAAGGATTCTCCTCACATTAGACTGAAGACATCAATATCCAAAGGTATTATAAAATTGCTTGGAAACTCTCTCTCAATAGTAAGCAGTTAGAGGTGAATTTAATTAGGCCATGGACCTAGATATTATGTCAATTGTATTTATCCTTTTTTTCCCTTAGTTTATTAAACATTTTATTATTTGTTAATTGGAAGTTGAATGATATTACCTTAAGATCGGACACCTAAGACGAACACATAGAGCCCTCCTAGTTAGCCATCCAGTGACCATTGAAAGCAAGATTTATCGTCTCAATGCTATACAAGGGTTAGAGTAATTTTCCCTAACTCGCAGATTAACTCACATTAGATTGAGATATGATTGAGATATGGTGCTTATGATGCTTAGGAATTTGTTGCAGAAGTTTGATTTTGATATATCCTTAATTTTGATAATTAGATTATAATTCAATGAAAAAGCTATAAATGTATAAATTTTTTTCAACAGTTCATAAATTATAAACTGTTGAAAAAAATTCTTCTATATCTTAAAATCTTCTTCTATAGCTTCTATGTCTTAAAATTCTAGATTTTTCATTAAAAAGATATGAATTACCTTTTTCTTTTTCTTTTCTTTTTTCTTCTTCTTCCTTTCCTTTTCTTCATCGTGGCGTTTTTGTTTCTTATGCTTCTTCTCATGAGTATTATCGGTTGCAGAATCTATACAGAAATTTTTCATTACTTATTAATTCATTATTAATGTATTTCCTAATTTACTTTAAAACTTTATACACAGTGATAAAAGACTTTTAATATGTCATAATTATTAAAATTAATTCAAAAATTGCTTGTTTTTAACAAGTATTATTTAAAACAGAATGTAATTGTAACTGTTTCTGTTTACTTAAAAATAATATTTGCTATTGTTTTAGAGTTCAGGTGCAGAGAAAAGCTGTCATTTTTCAATAATTTTAATTTGTAATGATAAATGAAACAAATAGTCATTATCATTGAAAATCTTTGGATGTTGTAAGTTTGAGAATTTCATTATTGCACTTCTAAGGTTTACAGAGAAAAGAAAAGGAATTTCAGCATCCCTTATCCACATAAAACATTATCTAATTTATATGATTCCCAATATAGAAATATATGCCAAATACCAACAAAATTCTTAAAAAAACTATTATATCAAATGAGTGACAATCAGAATTATTTGAATAACATAAGTGATTAATAGATATAAACAAAGGTCTTTTTCGATATTGTGATTTGTTGAATTTTGATGATGATCTTTTAATTTGACAAAGATAAAACTAACTGAACAATAAAAGCATCATCTCTAAATAATTTCAATAAAGCATCATATATAACTGCTAATAATATTAATAATTGAATATTATACAATTAATACATTTTATGTAGCCAACTGATTCCTATTAATTTGTTTATGATTAGACATTAATGTCAATCATAACAAATTAATAGGAATCAGTTGGCTTCATAAAAAATTTAAAAAAAATATAATCAGTACTCTTTTTTTCTATCGTAGAAATGATTTATAAATCATTTAAAACACAATATATTATTCTGTAGAATGCAAACACAATAATAATACCATTTTTGAACTGTATTGTATCAATACATACGAAATCACTCAGCAATTCATCTATAGTAATAAATTGACATCTATATAAAAGTTAAATCCCACATATATTAATAGTAAAATCAACCCATAAAAACTACTAATTGCAGCATACACAATGTCAATGTATCTGATTACTGTAAAGTCATTATTTCATCAGCTCTTTCTACTGTTGGACCAACTGTATACAAAAATACTTATCTGAAGTGAGAACAACAGATTCTTGCTTTACCATACATCAAACCAGAACATATCATAAGCATGGATTGTAGATAAGCCAATTGGCAATGCAAATGCAAGCTTTTTAGGTAATCTTAATTCTGTTTTAAAGTATGATAAATATCTTTTTATATTAATATTTCCATTATAAAAAAAAGTCACCATTTACAGTGGGAAACAACAATTATTTGTAAACATTTTAATTTCCAAGGCTTTAGAACGAATTAATTACAAAAACTCAATGTACAGTTAACATAGCTAACTGTAATGTGAAAATTTAAAATCTCTGAAATGGATTAACCTCAATGGGGATCTGCTATTTCTTAACAATTGCAGATGGGAATACCAAAATGACTTACAAAATCAAAATTTCATAGTAGTCTCAAATGAATATATATTCCATAAATAGGAAAACAAATTAACATTACAATATTTAAAAAAAATCTAAAGCCATATTTATCAGATCCAGTTTGAATGTCATATAAATTCTATGCACTATATTTTGCTTATTCACTTGCAATAATAAGCTATCATTTTTTTTAGTTCAATGATATTTAAATAATAGAAGCTCTCAATATGTTAAAAACTTGTCTTTTTATTGATTTATTTATCAAGAAAAAAAATAAAAAATTTTTTTTTTATTTCTTAAAATTTTAAAATATTTGGCAAGCAAAAAGTGTAAGTAATTATGTAATTAATAAGTCAGTCAGAATTGATTACATTGGATATCCCAGACAATTCATTAACTTAAAGAAAAGTCTTTACAATTCATAATTTAAACTTTTTGGTACTATTTATATTTTGAATTTAATCATATTATCAACTTTCTAGCTGTAGATCTATCAATAATTATTCTCCACACTATGTTATTTAAAGTAAGTATTTTTGTATCCATAATACTTAATTTTACACATTTTCTAGTCAATTAAGAAATTGTTTCTGTTTTTATAATTGTTAAAAATGAATAAAACTCAACATTATATATTGTACTGTATATATCAGTTGGTTAAATAATGCAACTGATCTTATATTTTTTAAAGAAGTATTTTTTGCTTTATCACAGCAATCTTAACCCTTTTCCCCCAAAAATCTGAAGATTAAATTACAGCAATCTTTCCAAAATATAATGTGAAATCTTACTTTTACAGGGTCATCCTATTCTTCCAATTATATATTATTTGGCAATTATTTTGAAAAAGCTTTTAAGATATATGCATTTTATTTTGATATGTTAGAGTTGTAAAATATATCTGACAACTAATTTAAAATAAAAAGATACACAACTACCACCTTGTTGAGATTCTTGAGAAGGCATCTCACCAGCCTTGTGTTTATGCTTTTTGTGTTTGTGTTTCTTTTTCTGAGGTTGCTGATTCATCAGTCTATATTGTTCGGGTAACTGAAAAATATTTAAAAATTTAAGTTAACTAGTACTATATTTATCTTATAAACTTACAGAATAATATACTTTTAATTATTGAAAGTTTCCAAAATGTAATACAAGTTATACAAACATAAACATCAAATAACTCCATTCTTGATTAATACCTAAATGATCTGCTGGATATTATTGGGTTATATCATAGGTATAAATAATAATAATTATAAGAAATAAATTTAAATTAAATATTTGATTATGAGACGGTAACTTAATCGCTTAATGTGGGAAAAATTACTCTATATCTAATTATTAAATGTAGCCCAATACAATCTGGCAGATCGTTTCGTAGTAATTAAGAGTTGTAATTATCAAAACATATATAAATAAAACTGGTTAAGAAATAGCAATTCTTGCTTTAAATTTAATGGGAGTAACCTGCTAAAATTGGTATATATTCAAGATGTAATGTTATAACAGGTTTTTTGGAATTTCAATTTCTCTTGCAATCAAAGAAAATCAAATTAATTTTAAGCTGGGACATAGTATTGGAAGTAAAGTATACTGTAAAATGAATTGCACCATATTAAGATTTAGCAAATGATGATAGCTTAACAGTCAACAGAAAATACTGTTTTTTTTTCTTCGTAAAAAAGTTTACTAATTTGGCCAAATACTGTGATTTTTGTCAGTGAAATGTGCTTTTCTAATGCAAGTGCCTTCAATTCCAACATACTTCTTAGAATAATCTGTAAACTTAAAAGTAATTGCATCAACAAGTTGTCATTGTAATCATTTTTTAAAATAAACATCTTATTTCTTTCAAAAATATTGTATATAGTTAAAAGATTTTGGTATGTTTGTGTTTCATTGATCACTACTGCTAATATTCGATATTGATGTAAATTCTGTAAGTTCATAAAATATTTCATTTGAATACAATAACAACTCATAACCTGATTAATGCATCATTAACATAGCCCAATAATTCGGAAATTGTTTGGCATGAGTTCATGTTATGATCATTAATTTTTTGTAATTTAATTTATTATCATTTAAAAATGTTACATCCAACAAAAAGCTCCTATTTTAAATATGTTTTATATTTCCCAGTGTTCTGATAATTTTGTTCTAGTCAAATAAATTTAGAACTGTTTCAAATGACAATATAAAAATGTTTAAATTTAAGAAGCATATATTAACATTTATCTTTTTAATAAATATCAGCAGCAATGTCATCTTTTTTGAAACTGATCATTTTATATGCCTCTATATTATTTGATCTATATTAAATAACAATTTGTTTATTTAATTTTGTGTAATTTATTATTAATACAGTAGAAAAAAATTTTCATTAGCATGATATTCTACTGCCCAATAGGTACTTCACATTATATATGTAATATTACAAAAGCCCTTCCAAAACAAAAACTAATTCCTCATGATATCTGCTTAGTTTTTTAAGATTTAGAGATCATTGTTTGCAATTCCATTTTAATTGGGTTCTTTTCTAACAGAACAATGTGACATTTGTGATTGCATGCCACATTTAAAATCTTTGATGAACAATATCTTGTAGTAGCTACAAATATTCTTTCAAGATCCAAGGAGGTTGTGATATCATCTCTCATTACTGTTTAGAATATGATACTAAACAATAATTTTTGGCATCAACTTTTTATTTAATATAATCTTTGAATAATTTTACACTAACTAAACAAAAGTTCTTTGATATGTTAAGGTTAAAAAAGATATTTTGGATATGTCTAATGTTTATGGAGATTTTGAAAATAAAGCATTGTATGACGAAGGTGAAGTAAACATATATTGAAAGACTCACTGAAAATTTTTGGCTATTCTGCTATTTTTGTTGGTAAAATTTAAAAATCCCTCAAAATTATTAAGTTTTTGGATTATTTTAAATATTATTTTGTTCTTGAGAAACCATCCTTTTGCCTGTAACAATATTTTTGAGCACATTGTGTATATTATATATATGCACATAAACATATATACATACATTAATGAACATTATTCTGAATTCATTCATTACTAGTTTTATGATGTTTTTTCAAATCTCAAAAGAATTTTGTATAAAGAATTAAATTCAATTGATATTTTTAAATTTTTTAACTTTTTAATAATAAATATCATTTGAAGAATTGCTTTACAATTCTCAACTTATGATAACAATATAACTTTGTATTTTCTTTCTCTTAATATGTATTTTATTTGTAAGTTTAAAAAAATAGTTTATGAATTTATTAAATTACAAAAATGATAAAGAAGTAAAGTTTATTTAATATACAAGGTGTCTCATAAGTCACTTGACATAAGCAAACAATAATGTAATTGATTTTCATTTCAGAACAATGCTGATGAAAGATGAACACATCGAGGTCATCTTACTGGTCAGCCAGTCAGTAACAGGGAGGTAGCAGAAGAGTTCAACTGCAAACACCCATAGCCAGCACCAATTTCGTATACCATCGTTACACAAAATTTAAGAGAACCAGATCAGCCAAAACTCAAAATTGGATCACCAATCCAATCTCTGTGTGCAACAAGACGGCAATCAGATCAAACATATCATCTGAACACCCATTTTGCCTATAGTGCATGACTTAAGGGACATCCTATATACATGTACACACAATGAACTAAACTTTTTCTAATACTGTACAATATGTGATATTCTCCGTACAGAAGAGTAAATTAAAATTCCAAACTATTTAAAATTTTATCCTAATTATAGGTGTATGCCTTGATGAATTTAATCTAAATATTAGAATTAAAAAATCACATATTCTTTAAAATTTATCATCAAATATTCTACCAGTCTAACAAAAGTGTTTATTTTAGAATGAATGTCATTTTATATACAATAAAATTAAAATTGTCAACTGTGTTTTAGATTTGAATTCAGTCGAGTCTGCGTAAGTCGATACCCCATGGGGAAGTGAAAATGTGTCGAGTTATCCAATATGACACCTTAAGTTAAAAAAAAAAAAAAAAAAAAAAAAAAAAAAAAAAAAAAAAAAAAAAAAAAAAAAATACTACAATTAGGAAAATACAATACTGCAATCTACCTCTCTGACCATCCATCACTGGCACTCAAGTTCGTTTCTACTCCAAGTACTCCAGCAATTTCCATCATCTTTTATTTCAGTATGAGTCCCGAAACAGGAAGATTCGATGAACGAATTTGCTTTAACCAGCGTACGAGAGCATCTTTGTACGGAGACTTTCTCTGGCATTTTTGAGACAGCCGTGATGAAAATCCAAGAGAAAGTTTCTTAATTTCCTCTTTTTTCCTTCAGATTCCCACCAATGTTGTTCTTGGAAGGTCTTTTTGTTTTGCAAATTTGGCTTGCAAAGTTTTCTTACATTCAAATTCAGACAGAAGTTCGTATTTTTCCTTCACCATAAGCATTGTTAGCTTTCAGACACTCATTTCTAACAGAAATGTAAAATAAGTGCTACAAATAACTCATGACGTCAGAAAACGCAAAATCAGATTCTGCTGTGACATTGATATAGATTGTATATTTTCTTTTTGTTTATCTGTTATTATTTTATATATAAAAATACATAAAATCTTAAAGGCATTTTTATTAATATGTATACATTAATAAATAAGTTGACTCCCCTCCTGAAAAAAATGAGTTCACACCACACAGTAAGGTGTGAACTCATTTTTTTTCAGGAGGAGAGTTGATTTATCAGACGTCTAAACAAGTGTGAGACAGCAAAAGTATGTTGATTTATCCAGTGGCGACGAGTTAAATGGTGTCGAGTAAACTGGAGTTTAACATTAATGCCTATGTAAGTCGGCCGGGACCACAGAAAACTGACTACTTAACCAACAGTGTCGAGTTATACCTATGACAACTTATGCATACTTGACTGTATTCATTTTCTATTTAAACTTATTTAGAATATTAATCAAAAAAAAAAGTGAAAATAAATTAAAAGTATTACTTACAGGACCTGCATGCAGCCTGAATCCTGTTAACTGAGCTCCCATCAATGGTAATAACTCTTTTCCACCAATTGGAGGTTTTTCAATGAGAGAACGCAAGGAACTAGTAAAAATTTATTCATTTATTACTGTTTCTTTAAAAGTTATCATCAATATTTGCTGGAATAATATTTTGATCATATTTAACAAAATATTTTATTAATATAATTTGATAACTATGAAAAATGAAAAGTACATGTAATTTTATTCTATGTATTAATCTATATACATTTATGAAAATATTTCTCTCTCTAGTTTACAAACAGTAATTATCATTAATATTAATAAAGAATGGAATATAATCATTCAGTTTTGTGTATGCTTTTGACATCCCTAAATTATTTTTCATATGTCAAATTCACTTTTGTACACTTTTATCTGACAAAAAACAATTTTGAGTTATCATGCTGTGGCACTTTGGTGTTACTGAAATTAAGACTGACAAAGTTATTAGGAAAACAATAAAAAGAAAAAAGGTGAATATGCTACAATACATAATTTTAAGCTTTCTAAGGACATAACTTTCTTTATAACATACAACTCTATTGTTTGACTTCTGAATGTTCTAATTTCACAGACATTTTTTTAGGAACATGTGGCTAAAAGTTGGAGACTGTCTGTATATAAGACTAATTTCACTTAAATACTGAATATACAGTACAAGAAATAAATGCTATAAAATCTCTTACATGAAAGTGTTTACATGTTATTTTTCAATTAAAAATGCAATTTATAATATGGAAGCCATAATTTTGTTAATTTTGAAGCACTATGAAATACAAAGAATTTTTCATTTCTCATTCTAGCCTATTGTTATAATTGTTAAAAGAAATGAAAATAAAAAGCTATTCACAGTCAATGAAAGCAAAATAAATGGATGTAACACATGTGTATAATTATTTTATAAATGAAGAAAAAGTAATAAAATTATGTGCATGAGCAAAAATAAACAAGGGGGACAACGAAAAAGAATATAAAATAAAAAATGATAACTACAAAGTAAAATTTAAATGTAAATTAGAAAATTTTGAAATGTATTAAAACTTTGAATTAGAGCTTGCCTACTCACAAGAAGTCTACAACTATGTAAATAATGTCATTATGTAAAATTTTGTTTCTGAATCACAGTGTTGTACTAATTGACTATTTAAATACATAGCCAGTGTGTGGTTTTAATGGTTATTTAAGTTCAACAGCAAGTTATTTGTGGTGTTCATCTATTTAAATAGTCGACTCATCCATTGAACTAATCAATTAGTTTTAATGGATGTCTAACAAACATCACTAAAACCTGATGCATTATAAAACTACATGCCAACCAATGCTGTATGTCATTATGCTAGAAAACTGCTATAATACTAATAAATTATAAAAAAATTTGTTTCATAATTTATTAGTATTATAACTGTTATCTAGCCTGATGACATACAGCATTGGTTGGCATGTAGGATGTCTAACATTCAAATATAAAGTAATTGAATAAATTTCAATTAGTTCATAGGAAATGATAGCAAGTATTCAGTTTTTTTATCTTCTGACTTATTTAATTGGCTATGTATTCATTTAAGTTAAAGTAGCATTTTTACTCATTAAATAAAAATGAATAAAAATATTTATCTTTTTACGAATTAAATAGGCAATTCTTCAGCATATTTATTCAATGCTGATACTCTCAAGTTTGTTGATCTATTGACAAGCTTTACAATGCTGTTTTGCTATATTGTCCTATATTGTCATTGCTCACATAAACTAACTATATATATCTTTAAAACTTATAAAGTTACATGTAGTAAGAGAAGTAAATAAAGATTTTTATATGTGATCTTTTGTCATATATTCAATGTACTTGTAAAGTCCATTGCTGTTTTTATTTAAACAATGAATTATACTGTATGTTATTAAATGTGTACTTATATATAAAGATCTCTATAAATTGTGTGTGTAAAAATTTAAATAATTTTTGGTAATTTTGTACGATACATAAATGGTCAGTTTGAAAAAAAGCTTTTTTTAATCATCAAATGAAAAAAAGTCATAATTAATTAAAAATAAATGCAAAGTGTTACATTTCCTTACATTTCAAAACAACTATTGATTCGAATAAATTGTCACTTATTATTATTCTTTTATTCATAGTAAGACCCCTATTACTAAACTTACTCAACTGTTGCAGAAGATGGTAACAGAAATGAAATGGGAAAAAAAAGTGTCTTAAGTAAGGAAAACTGGTGCAAAGTATGAAGGTCCATTTGTTCATCTTGATAGTACTTAGTGACTTGTAATAGGGGCTGATGATAAATATTAAATTTTTATCACATCTTTAACTTCTATTATGTCTAAAAAATGATTACCGTCAAATGAAATATGAAATTTGAGTTGATTTCAGTAGACGATGTTATCACTTTCTTGATTGAATATAGACTGTACTGTACATGAATGACCTAAAAACTCTGTACACTCATACAAATCCAGATAAGTCATATATTAGAAATTAGACATTGAAATGAAGTTTAGCCTAGACAAATGCAGAATACTTCACATAGAAAAAGGAATTCTGAAGAAAGATGAGCTTTGTATTCAAAAATGGAGACTATATCAAATCAATGGATGAGGGTGAATGTCTACAAATATGTAGTATTTCAACCAGCCAAACTCACAGAACCTGAAAAAATCATAGACCAACAAAAGAATACTACAAAATAGTTAAATGCAATAAATACATAAACATAATTGTAATTCTAATTCTGTGTCCAAAGAAACACACAAACAACAAACTATAACAAATACCACCCTAGATCCTAGGCTCTTATAAAGGTGTTTTTAATACATTTCTTGAAACTTTGATATGTAATAATATTTCATAAATAATTTTCATTTTTAGAATGATTTTTTACAATAATTTTATTTCCTAATTCATTTATATATTAGAGGTATTTTGTACTTGAATTTGTTAATTTGAAAGTCCTTTTCTCAAAACTGAGATTTATGTATTATAGTTTTTGACATATTTTTAATGTTCATTTGTTGTGAAATCATATTGTACTAGATTTTCTTTACAAGTGTTGAACACAAGATCATGTTATTAACCAATCACATGGCTTCTTTTCCACCTTTATTTAGTTGAATTCGATATTTTTTTTAATGCGTTCATAGCAAGATGTTTGAAAACTCAGTTCTGGCAATAAGCAAAATATTGATGGACAAATTACATGACCATAAACTGATGGGTTACGCCTGTATGTTATTGAACACCTTCTATGAGTAGCAATTTCTTTGTATACAGCCTTTGTATAATTGCTACTCATAGAGGGTGTTCAATAACATACAGGCGTAACCTGTAACCTGTCAGTCTGTAAGTTATTAAGAAATGGCAAAGACGCCATTAATGCCTACAACACACTGTAGTGTATAGCAGGGGTGGCCAACGTTTGTGCACATAAGATCTACTTTTTATTGTAAAAATGTGTCGCGATCGACTTGTTGTCATAGGCATAGTCTAAGTGGGGAGGGGGAAGTGTGAAATACATACTATGTTTATACACTGTTTCAGTACGAAGTGCACTCATTGCTTATGAGTCGAGTCATAACTGCATGCATACAGTTGCGTTCGGTTACAAATATAATACATTAAGTCAAGACATCGCTAGCAATCGACTTGTTGGCCACCCCTGGTGTATAGCATACCTGTGAGGGATGACATATTTCATAGAGATATGGCATACATTGGTTCAACCAAGAGATCCCTTAAAAAAACAGCTAGCAGAACATAAATACAATTATACAAAACAAAAAGGCCACCACCCTAGCAATATACATTTCTGACACTGGCATAGAAGCTAAAGTCGAACTAAAGGGGGAAATGCATCAATTTTAAGGATTAGGCAAGCTTTTTGCACATATGACAGTCCTTTTTTCGATGATCCGAACAACATTTATAAAAAATAAGATTTATAAAAAATTTATTGGTTAATTTTTTAACTGAATTAATTTCTTATGTTAAATTTAACGTCAATTAACACATAGATGTGAATTTTGACATATACTTGTTCTAATAATTACCTTTGCTACCATTTGAAAATATTTATATTCAAATGTTTTGCATTCTAATTATAACCTGATTCAGATCCTAAGGAGATCGAAAACGTTTGTCGTAACGTATCTAAACTTTAAAATTATACCAACAAAAATAATTTAAGGTTTTAGTGGTGTTATTTATCAGTATTACCAACTTAGAAAAATTCAATATTGTGTACAGACACCTATGTACCAAACCCACCATATTGAATGGTGGTTTTGGTACACAGATGTCTGAAAAATTATTCACCAACAATGAGTTCATTTTGTTGTTTGCATAGCACACAGTCTTTGCAAATTGGCTGCTAGTTTTTGTTAGATAGTGTTAATGTGTTCCTGTACATGCATATTGTATTGTTCTTGCTGTGTGTTTGATCTTTTGTGTGATCAAATGTTTCTATGTGCTGATGTATTTGTGTGCAACCTACTGTGTAATATAATCAAGTGTTGTTTGTGGATAAGGTTATTATGTATGATTATTTTTTGATCAAGATGTAATAGATACAGATGATGCTTGATTAATTATTATTATTTTTTAACATTAACAACAGTGTATTATGTAAACTTCATGTTTTAAGTTTTTTGCATTTATAAAGACAGTAAAGGCTAAAACACATTTTCAAAATTGCTTTTATAATAATCAAAACTGTGAAAATGTTTAAAACTTAACAGGTGTAATCAAAATTTTAATAAAATGTTATTTTAAATATGTACATAAATATAAACATGTAAAAGAAAACTAATATGCATTGTTAAAAATATTCTTAAATTATGAAATATGTTTTTAATTAAATATGTGCTTTGAAGACTTAAAATTTTTAAAATTCAAGTAAAAAAATTTGAATTCAATTTAGTTAATTGATTTAGTCTGCATTCTTAAAAACATTAAGTATTTATACTTGATATCAACTATTTCAAATGTCAAATAATTAAGGTTTCATCTTCCATCAATGGTTTTAATTATTTAAATTATTAAAATGTTCTAATTATAAAATTAAGAAAAATTAATGCACTCATATCTGGAAACATTGTTAATTAAAATAATTTTGCAAAACACAGAAAGAATTATTAATTAATTAAATGAAACAGAAGTGGCCTGCTTGTTCTAATATCTGAAATGGGTTTATTTTAATCAAGCAGTGAAAATATAAACTATAAAAAAATCTTTATAAAATCATATATTTGATAAGAATAAATCAATGTAGATGCAAAGAGTGATTTGGTAGATACTTATTAGTCTAATTTTGTCATTTTAAGTATATATTAATTGTATATTTATTTACCTGTTATCTTGATGACCAGGAATGTCTATATTTCCAGGTAAATTTGGTAAGAAGGCACTTAATTGATCCTTCATTTTTCGACCGCAGAATTTGTTATAGGAATGTTCTAGATTGTAATAGGCCATTAAATTTGTTGCCCCTGTCAATTCACTTTCACCTAATAGAAGAAAGAAATTTTATATTTTAAAATCTGTAAAAACTAAAAATAAAGAAACTAAATTGGTACAAAGAATGATTTAAATATATAAAATATACAATTAATTATTATTATTCATAAATATTATATTGAAAAATAAAACATCATTTTTAAAACTTAATATTAAAATGCTAACAAGCTAAAAATTTTATACACAAAGTTATATTTCAGTGAATGTCTTAGAAACAAAATAAAAGTATTTTAAATTGATGTATTGATTTAATTTTTCATTATAGCAGAATAAACATTTTCTTCCCTCCAAATAGTGCATGTGCTGTTAGCACAAAATTTTATTCCTACCAATTTAATAGTTTACAGTCTAAAATGTAACACTAAAACCTAAACAAGTATTACATTTTCGACCTATTCTGTGGCTATCTTCAGAATCACAGGAAAGAATAATAGAATGTTTCCAAAGTTGGTCACAGTATAGGCCAAATATATTCAATCTATTATAAAAGCACACATGATAACATGATAACACCCCAGGATATCTTCAATTAAATTTGAATTATGACTATTTACAAAAATTATTAAATTTTTGAGTCTGCCTTACATCCTTCTTTACACCTCAGAGAATCACAGTATAATAGCTTGAATTAACTTCATTAGAACAGATTGTGTGTCAATTTTTTATAACTCACCAAGTTAAAATTGATCAGCACGCCAACCTTTTATTTGAGGATTCGGCATCCTTTAACACTGAAAACATGGTTTCTAGTTCTGACCATAACTACCTTGTCTTTTAGCACAATATAATTTTTATTATATTGTGCTATTATTATATTAATTATAATTTTTGTAAACAGTCATAATTCAAATTTAATATTCAACCTAATAAATATTATGCTGGTTAAGGTTACAGTGTTATATGAAATAACTTCACAAACATCAAAAACCAGTACAATGTTTTTTTTACTTATTTTGTATACTAAATTTTATAGAGGGAGAAAAACTTTGTATTATATATAAATTTCACATAAAATATAATAAATTCAAAGACAAAGAACGTCAATTTAAAATCAAATATTAGAAAAACTACAATAAAAACATATGCATAATTAAAATTCTGAACTGGAAAAAATTATTAAATATAAATATATTGTTCATTTAAAAAAATATTATAAAATTTTGTAAATGTTAATTTCAAAATTCAATCAATTTTATTTTTTAAAATGACTGTTTCAAATATAAAACTTCATTACTTAAACATTTAGTCCAGCAGATAAATTTATAATCCTCATTAATATTGGAATGTGCACTAAGCTTAAATTATTTTTTTGAACCATCATTCTTGAACTCAATAACTACAGAATAATAAAACCTGAAGATGGCTATTTATGATATGGGGGAAATTGTTTTATGTCTTAAATTACGAGGTAAGCGAGAAAACTTTTCAACCTAACTATACTTTAGACATGATGGGAATAAAATAATCTTAGTATCAGATAGCACCATCTGTATATGGACTAATAAAACAGTTTTTCCTGCCAATTTAAATCAGTCACTTGGAAACATACATTTTAGTTAGAATTGTTGCATTAATTTGCATCACATTTGCCTCTCACAGGACAATGCACCAGTGCACAAGTGGCTTCCATTTCTGAGGTACTGTGAAGGAGTGTAAGTTTGAGCAGTTGACCATCTGCCCTACAGCCCACACCTGGCTCCCAGTGATTATTGTCTGTTTCCAAAACTCAAAAAAATGCTCATAAACTGCCTCCTGCAACTCTTCGAAAGTCTTTTGTGGACAAAACTGCAGACTATTTTTTCAAGGGTAGTGATACCATGGAAAACAGCAATTTATAACTTACTTTACTGTGCAATAAATACTGAAAAATACTCTTTCAGTTCTTTTTTTCTTTAAATTTTGTGCAAAACATTCTCTTCAGGCATGCAAAAATTTATCTTTCAATATATTTCACTATTTATTTGGATTTTCAAAACAAATTATGTAGTAACTGTAGATGTTATTTCTTTTAATCAGTAGTAATTTATTGTGAAGATTTTCAATTGAACTTTTTAATGCAATGATGAAGAGATATGTGTTAGTTGTAGTAATATCTCTACAATCTGTCTATGGAAAAAATCAACTTGGGTATTAATCAATGAACATTGCTTAGTTTGGCAAGTTCCTTCAGGTTTCTTCCTCATTTGTTAAACATGTCACCAGGATTAAAAAGTGTTATGAAAGCTTCATGATCTGGTACTGGAATGCAAGAAAGTTCACTATAGTTGTTGTTAAATGCATGATTCTTTACAGTTAATGCATGCTTTAAAAAATTAACATAATTAATGGAAAAGTTGTTCTGCTATCTAGTGAGAAAAAATAAAATTCACATATTGCCTGACATATTAAGCAAAAAGTGCTGACATCACGTGTGATGTTGCTCTTAAGTCGATTCTTTCCACAGACAGACTGTAGATGCATGAAACAGATCTACAAATAAGAGAATAAAGGTTATCAAGTCAAAGCTACATAATAAAAATACAATTTTTAATCAATTCATTATGTATATTCTTGGTTTATATAAAATTTGACAAAAATATATCTGCATGACAGTAAGATTCTGTTTAGTAATATAGCAAAAAATTCAGATATCAGAATTATAGGTTTTACAATAATCAACAATATTTTTGTTAGTAAATACTATTTGATATCAAAACTTTGTTTTGAATTATTCAATTTTGTACTTGCTACTTAATATGTATAATAAAAGTATAGTACCTGTATATATGTTTTAGAAAAGTTGTAGTTAACAGTTATGTTAGACTGAATTTACATCATTAATCAGTGAAAAGTAAGTTGAAGCTCTTTTAATTAAATTTCTAAAAGCTGCCATTTTTTAACAATTGTGATTATATGATCATCAATGTATGTACAGTACAATAATATTTAAGTGGATTTTGTGTAGCCTTCTTGAACTGATCTATTCATATAAATCTGTAGACTGATATTTCAAGATGTTAAAAAAACCTGCTACATCCAAAATATTTGACATTGGATTTTTTCCAGGGACCCACCAGAGCTCACATAAAGAATTTGCCAAGTAGGTCAAATGTTGACACAATTATCACCATGCAAAGTGCCTGGACATATAATTTTATGTTACATGCAAGAATTTCAGTCAACATTAATAGACTTTTGATTCAACATAAGTCTTTCCTATTTTAAAATATGGCAATGCTATCCTCTATGCAAGAGAATAGAGGAGACTGCCAACTGGCCATTAGAGAGATGAATAATAGATAAAATACAAACTTTGTTTCCCTTATAAAAACTGCCATTCTTTTCTCTTAATCTAATACCAGTAAATTTAAATAATGCTTTTTAAGAGACAAGTTAAAAGAATGATTTTTGTAATTAATAAACATAAACTATAACATAAACATATATTTATACATATTACATACATTATTTATTTATTTTTACAAGTAAATAGAAAAGTCTCGAAGAACAGTTGATATCTACCCCCCACAGTTAACAAATATATTGATATATAAAAATAAAGACAACAATTACATAAAATTAAAAATACATTACATTATACATAAAATACAATATAAATTAAAACAAAAAAGTATAAAAGTTCTTTGAAAGAATTTGTTTTCGAAGAATTGCTTTTCTTTGATTCACTTTGTTAACTGCTTCTGACACACAATATTAACGATGCTATAGTACACTGTTCCAAAACAGTTCCTTTTCCTATGTTGGAAAAAACTCACACCTCATAAGTCTTAACCACATATTTTACCAATATTTACAAAAACAAATAAAAAAATATCTGCAAAATTGTATGGTTGCAAAGCATGCAAAATTTTTTAAGTTTGTCACATAAATGACAGTTGTCCAGTTAACTGTTGCCTACTTGACTATCACCCAGTTGTCAAGCATGCACCTAATAATACAATATGCTCACAGAGTTGTACCCTTAAGAATATTCAGCTACTTTCCTACAAGCATTTAAGAAGTATATTGTATATCAGTGGCATGCCATCATTGGAAGCTGTGGAAGTGCCACTTCCCTTGTATTTTCTTAAATATAAATACTAGTGATGTAACGAACAGTATATTCGGCCAGGAGCGTGGCCGAACGACCGAATATTCGGCCAAACTATTTGGCTTGATTAACGCACGTACGAAAATTAGCGTGCAAACCGTATTATGGCAAGGACCGTGCACCCTGCTCTCTATTGGCCTGCTGTCACTATGATTTTTTCTTCCAGTAGGTCTAAATTATTTAAATTAATTAATTAAATTATAATTATTAAAGTTAATATGAGATGGAGTCTAACGTCTACCTCTCGTGCCAAATTGGTTTATAATTTATGTAATAGCTGTAAATAGCCCGATATGATTCGGCAGTTGTTGGTATTTAGATGTAAGTTATAACTTATAAGTTATTTTATTTGCAATCGATCTTTTTAACTCTTTAATTAAGCACTAAAATTTTGTTTTTACTATGTATTTGTAGACTGAATAGTACCCTAAGAATATACTTTAGTAGGGACATATGGTCTAGTTTCTCCCCAGTTGTGGAACAGTTCAAATATATTATTGGAGGGGGTTTCTATTTGTGAAGTTTTGTGATATTTTGTTGCTATTGTTTTTGTCAATATTTTTAAAATTAACATGATTTCAAATGTTATCTTTTGTATATAATGAGAAATGCTCATTCTTTGCTTTATATATAAAATAAATTATATATTAGTTACTCATCTTCTAGAAATAGATAAATAATTCTTTTATTAAATACAATAAGTTTCAATAAAACTTTTTGTAAATCATTTTAAAATATCGTAAAAAATATTAAAATATACGTGAATATGAATATAACATAATTAACTAACATTAATAACAAATAAACAACAACATTAATGCCCAATACATTCTAACCTACACGCCATCGATGACATAAGATATCGGGCTAGATAAAGGCTATAATATTATTTAATTACGAAATAATTTAATACTAGAGTTAGATGCTATTTCTTACTAACCTTAATAATGATAATTTAATGTTTAGCATTAATAAAAGTTACCAAAATGATTAATTTACTGTTTTTGTTATTTCTTACTCCTGTTTTTAGGTATTTGGCCGAATAGTGATTAAATATTTGGTATTCAGCCAAATAGTAATTTAAATATTCGGTATTCAGCCGAATACCAAGTAGTAACCGAATATTCATTACATCACTAATAAATACATATTGCATGATTATTTTCGTATTTGAACGTACTTTGAATTACTTAAAATTAATATTTTTTTTATCACCGCATTATGTATTTTATTATAGATTTCATACAAAAATCTGTAATAAAATATATGTGAAAAACAACAGGAAGATGGCAATTGTATATTTGAATCTAAATTCATGTATGCATACTCCCAATGGAAGTGCTGTATTGTCGAATATGGGGCAGCTTCCAAAGCAAAAATATTTGAATACACCATTCAGCCAAAGCAGCCAATTTACAAGCATTGGTGAATGCACTTTACAGAGCACCAACCTCTGGTGGTTTAGCTGGTGGATGCTACACCATAACACTTCCAACGATTCTATCCCTTAGTCACTGGTAGGGAGCTATTTGACTAAGTGAATTGTTTTAAGATTTAAAAAGTAAAGAATATTCAATGTTATTTTTATGTACGTTTCTTTGCAAAGTTATATTTAATTATAATTTTCTTTTAATTATAATTATATTGACAGATTTTCAGACATAAAATCTTTAGAATTTTCACCACTTTTAGATGTTAATAATTTTAAATATTATGAAAAACAATTTTTCCAAGCGAGTTCTAATTCTTTAAATTGAGTAAATTTTATGGAGAATTTTTTTATTTATCTAAATTACGTAGTGAATCGTAATATTTATATTCGTGTTCAGACTATATTGACTATATTGATTCAGATTCAGACTATATGATCTTAGACATAAAAAGTATAATTATTAATGACAATCTGAACAAAGATGTACTAAAAGAATTACATGATTTATTATCATTAATTTTTATGGTACCATCTACCGGTGCATGTGTTAAGCGCAGTTTTTCCAACTACAAAGCAAATTCATACATTGGCCAGGAACACTCGGTCGGAGGAAAAATTGCCGTCGCTAGAGTTGTTTTTGATAGAGAAAGAGCTTTCAAATACACTGATGGAGTTGACAACCAGCAACTTTTATGATAAAGTAATTAACGACTTTGCAGAAAAATTCGCTGAATAGAGTTGTTTTTTAATTTTTTTATAAACGAAGTTTTTCTATCATTGTTTTTATATCATTTGATATTTCACATAATAAGTGTTCAGTCCCGGTGAATAGTGATCTCACCCAGTATAGTGATCTTTTTGTTTATAATATTTTATCCACTATGGTGGCAAATGCAGATGACATCAAACTTATTAACAGTGATTACTCTACATTCAAACTTGATATTATTTTTTTTTAAATGGGCCCTTGAGCATAATTCGAATATCAATAATAAAAAAATAGCAATGTTTTCTTCTCTCTCTCATCATCCACATTCTCCTACACTAGAACTTTAATGGGTTATGGCACCTCAGTTCCAGTAATGGCAAAGTTAAAGCTTCATTAAATAAAGTATACTGTCTTTTAAATAAATTTTGTAATTGGCCTTTTTATCCTTCTGCTGGTGTTATATGTAAACAATTTGGTTTACCTAAACTGTGAGAACAGATAAAATACTATAAACAAAATTCTTTGTTACAAGTTTTTTTTAATGGTTTACTCGATCCTTAAATTGACATCAGAACATCAGTTTTACAATGAAAAAGACAGCTTGTGTATGTACAAATACTAGTGGTTCCAGGATCTTTCAAACCATAATCCCAGTACAGGAGCTTTTGTCTTGTATACAATAAAACAGATTTTAAATTACATCCAAATGGCATTGCCTTTTGTTCTGACACACAAACATCATGGTCTGGTTTTACATGGAAGTTTTATCATCATGTACCAGTGTGAATCTGTGCTCCACCTCAAGCAGTCCAGATAATTATCTGGACAATTATGCAACCATTTACAATTAACAGAAAAACATTTGAATGGTGTTTAAAACATTTTACTTGTGTTTTTTTATTACACATGCTTTGCTATAAAATTTAGTGTGTGCACTAATAATAATAATTACCCCTGTGCATTAAACCAGTTAACCTAACCATTTGCCATCTGCAAAAACACAAATTCAAATATACCAATCCAATATAAAATAAGAATAAATAGTAATGTATTAGATTTCTATCAAGTAATTTTCCGTTCTATCAAGTTTATTTCTGATTAAATGAATTAATCATTTTTGAAAAAACTTTTATCTTCTCGATGTATGAATTTTACATCAAAAATTAATACAAATTCTTTCACTGTAGTCAGTAGCCTGTAATGCCACATTATTTCCTGTAGCAATGTTCAGTTACAAAGAAACTGGTCAGTCAACTTGTGAAATTAGACATATGCTATTGAAATATTGAAAAACTGTGCCTGAAAAAGTTTTTCCAGTAAGTACAATTTGATAATAGAGAAAAGAAAAACTATACAGTCAAACCTGTTTTTATGCGGGGGATAGGGACCGCATTAAAAAAAACGCATTAAAAAAATTGCACGAAACTTCACGAATGGCTGTAAAAAATAGTTTTCGCAACACAATTAAAAAATATTTTTTTTAATGCGGTCAACAGGGACCGCATAAAAAAAGTTTCACATAGAAAATAACTCAAAACCGTACGAAATAGAATTTATTGACAACAGATGTCAGCACTTGACTGCATCGTCTGGTCTATCGTCTGTTTTACATATTTTTGTCCAGGTGGTGTTTTGTTGACTTAAAAAGTAAATTATTTCATTTTTCGCATATTCATGCAATAATATTACTATAATAAGTTCATTTATGCTATAATAAGTTTATTTAGCTATAATAAGTCAACGTGAGACATTACGAATCGCACGAGACTAGTCACCAACTATACCGCACAAAAAAAACCGCACAAATTAAAAATTCGCATAAAAAAAATCACTCATAAAAAGACCGCATAAAAACAGGTTTGACTGTACTTGAAAACAAATTTCAATCTATGGACAATTATTAACAATGCATATCTAATACAGTAAAACTTGAAACTGAATTAGCACAATACTAAATATTTTTTCCAGTTTGGCAGTTTTATGTTTTATTCAAGTTCTACCGAACCAGGTTTTTATACATTTAAATTAACGTTATGATTACATTCATTTGTGAATATGTATTTATTTAAAATATAAATAGTAAAAGAGTTTCATTTTTTTTTGTGAATTAATTGTAAACTCAAATCTAACATCTGACATGATATTAACGGAAAATATATGAACAGTATTATTCAAAACACATTATAAACTTTTAATTATTAAAATCTAACTATATTACTGGTGTTACTCAGATAATAGTTGTGGCTACTATTTGCAGACACTTGTTCCCATTGAAATTGCTGAAGATGTTAGGTTACAGCAGAACTGTGAGGTTGGTGTTGTCATGAAACAGAAGAACTCCAGAAGACAGCATGTTGCTTCTTTTGTTTTGAATCGCACTCTGCAGTTGTCATAAAGTCTTGCATAAATAGCTGCATTGATTGTAGTCCCCAGTTCCATAAACTCAACAAGCAACATACTTTTTGGTCCCAAAACACAGTAGCCATACCCTTCTTGTTGTTGAAGGTTTGTTTGGAGAGTTTGAGTGCATCCATTGTCGTAACTGTTGTTTTGTTTCGGGAACCCATCAAGCGCACAGTTTTTTGTAGCATGGGTGATCTGTTATGATCTTGAAACTTCAGGAAATTCCACACACAACTCACTTATGGTAAACCTCTGTTTACTTCAAACCACTTGATCAACTCATTGAACAATGTCTTCTGTTGTGACAGATTTGTGTCCTTGTCCACCTTCATTGTGAACATTGGTTCGGCCTTCTTTAAATTTTCTACACCATTCATGTGCAACACCATCACTCAAAGTTTTCACTGTATACTTGGCTCATTCTTCGATGAATTTCCACAACACTATTCCCTTCTGCTTGAAGAAATTGAATTACACTACACAAAAGTACACTTGGCAGAAAAGTCAATTGTAGCAGCCTGCAACTAAGCTCACAATGGTGTAATGACCTTGAAAGTTACAGTGGCTGTGCATACCCACCTCCTTCCACTCAACTGACTGTTTATCTGCACAATTGGAGGTTGGAAAAAAAAACAGCCTACGTATATATCTGTTTGACACCAGTTATTAATAAAAGTATTTATTTCTGAAAGTTTGATTGTTATGAGATAAATTAACACCGAGAACACTGTTTTTTCAATGTTATTCATGTTTAATGAAGGAAAGAAAAGGTCAAAAATACTTGTGAAAACACAAGTTTGCTTGTTAAAGTATACACACCAATCGAAAACACATTACTAAGCAAATATACTACCACAATTGATGTAAATGAATGGGCTAAATTTGGATATAATAATTATAAATTAGAAATGAATTTGGTCTTAGAGTGTGGCTTTAGATGCCATCTCGTGTTAGCGGGAGTTGTGGGTTCAAGTCCCACTTCGAGCCGATTCATTTCTTCCAGTTTAATCTAAATAAATTAATTAAATATTATAATTATTAATTTTAATACAAGATGGCGCCTAACACCACACTCTAATGCCAAATTCATTTCTAATTTATAATCATTATATCCAAATTTAGCCTGTTCATTTACAGCAGTTGTGGGAGTATATTTGATTCTTAAAGACAATTATAATTGAAACTTGAAATAACAACTAGAATTTTTCTTTATATCAAGTAAACTTGAGGTGCAAATTTTCTTTAAAAAAGAGGACTACAAAGTGATAATTTGCACTAACAAAGTTTTCTAGAAATATTTAAAAGTAAAAATCATCATTATACACGGTGGGGCAGAAAGGACGGATGTTTTTGAAATGGCTACAACTCACCATCAGGTGAAGTGACAGATGTGTGGCAGGTAGCGTGAAAGTAGTAAGATCTTAGCATTGTCTTTTCAGTTGAAGGCATGAAGCCGTGGATAATAGATCACTGTGTGTTTGCATACGACTGAGGAAACAGTCATGCACATCTGATGGGAATACATTTCTGCATCCTTGTCAGTACTTTATACTTGCAAACACATGATCAATCTATATTCTTCATGGTCAACCACAAGCAGAACAAGGAAAATAAATCTTTGAACTGTAAAAATGATCTCTGAATATCAATATATGTGAGATGAGCATTTCCCCCCCCCCAGGTTTTGTGACTGAAGTGACTCAAGAATTATAAGGATTTTGAATATCTGTATTTTTGCCCAGGAAGCATTTCAGTTTCTCTAAATCAAATCTAGTCAATTGGTTTTTGGAATGTTTAAAAATCTCCCATTGCTTCTACACAGATAGCTTTTCTCAAGATTAGAAACTGAAGAAAGATGTCTGCACAAGGATGAACAGTGCAGAGTTCCTTTAACACATCTTGTTTCAACAGATTCTCGAGGTTCACTGCAGCTGCTAATGACTTTTTATCCAGTTTATCAGTGAATGCTCCCATGGATGAAAAATTTTCAGTATAAAACAAACCACTTGAATCCATATGCTCCATCTGATTATTACAGTGTGTTTTGGGGAATGGCAGGGTATGTGAAGCAATTAGCATAATTCTGCCCCAATTTCTTCACATACCATGTTAACACAACGGGCAAGTGATGTCAGATTTGGATACATCAACTTGTGCAAACAAGCTAAGTACATTTGAGCATGCAATTAGCTTGTATGATGTCTGATCTGTTATAAGTTACCAAACTGTATCATACAGAAAAGTGGAGCTCCACAATTTGGAATCTTTGAAGGCCTGCATAAGAATTACAAAATTTGTTTTTTTTTTCTAATTTGTAAACTGAATAACCCACACTGTTAATGGACTGATGTTCAGGATATATCTTTTTAGCACATCCCTTGTGTCATCCAAAATAAAAAAAAAAACTGAACTGTTTTTTACTATTTCCTATATTTTTTAAAAGTTGCTTCATATGCAGGCTGCACATTAGCTCTTCTTTAGCATGCTTTAGTCTTGGTATTGAATGTTTTTCTAGAAAATTTTTGAATGCAGGATTATTTTCCTTGTTAAGAACAATCCTTCACTATATTAAAGCTGTAGCCAGTTCACATAAAAGTTCATTCTTTTAGCTTTATTATCCTTTGCAAATTTTAATGATGTAAAAATACAACTGTCCCTTCTTCTTGTTGTTCTTTCTTTCCTTGTTGAAAATATGTTTTGTATATTTAACATGTTGCTTAACCCATGAAGAAAGATGCTTTTCATGCAAATTTATGGTAACATCAAACAGTGTACATCTCGAAATACTGTCGTCAGTGATAATTCCTTTGTCTGTAAAATTATTTACAAATTACTTCAGTTTTGACTTTGGTATTTTTGACATTTTTAAACCAGTAAGCCGTCATGTCACCACATCTCTTCAATTAGCTTTGTGAATAATGGAACTGTCCTGTTTGTTTATATCAAATAATAAAGTTCAGTACAGTCAACACAAGACTTTCCTTTATGTCCTTCTTTAATATGCTATTTTATTTGCTGATATGTGTTTTGGGCATTTGCCCCTCTTCTGTCAGCTTTATTAATGTTTTTTTGGTGTTACATATTTGGCTTAATGAATACAGAGATGAGCCAAATACATAACAAAAAAATAAGTAAATAAATAAATAATAATAATAACTCTCCTGTGGTCACCACCTGGTCGTGGTGGGAGAGCCCAGTAATTTTACTGATCCATAGGGCAATGCAGGCTGGAGCACAAGCTCCTGGTAGGGACACCCATGCCAGTAAGGTCTATGGGGAGAAATGAAGCTAAGAGTGACCACACACCCACATTCTGTGGAGATATGTATCATGGTAGTAACCAGATCTAAATGTGATACCGGCTCGGACGTCGCCCGGGTTAACAAGGTCCGCGTTCGTGGGTTAGGCAGAGACTCGCATTCGAAAAATAGGCCACAGTCTCCCTTGGTTACCGGTGGCGAAAGCAACACCGGCCCAAGCATGGCTACTGCAATGCCCTCAACAGATGTGAGGAACCAACCTAGCCTTGGTGTTTCTGTGGCAACGCATCCACAGACCACAAAGGCTGGAAAACCACGCCAACAGATGAAATGGACAACAAAAATGAACAAGTTTATCATCCATAATTATTACATCATCACAAAACTTGAAACAAACATGACAGCATACAGACAACAACTACACCATAAATTCACACAACAATGAGAAAATTCCTGAATACACACACACACACTGATACACTTCTTTAATTTCTGTTTTGGTTACTATGCTTTGACTTTGGTCCGGCATAGTACACAGCCACCTGGTTGCAAAGATAATAGAGGGCTGTCCTTCATCCTAGCAAAGGACTTAGCCCTGAGTTAGAAACGGAAAGAAGAGGGAGGAGTTAGGGGATTAGATGGAAGAGGAAATAAAGAAAGATAGGAAAGTTGGAAAAAAAAAGCAACCTTAAGGCTCCCATGGAACTTATGGGCGCCTGCGTCTCCAAATCCGAAATACCAAGGATACAGTAATATTATTGTCTTACAAAGTAACAAAAAAATACAATTGTAGAGTAATTGTGGAAGGACTTATTCCACTTTCGCAAACAAAACATATTCACAATATTTACAATATGATACCCGGCTTGGGTTTCTGAGAGCTCAGTCAGTCGTGGGTTCCAACAATTGGACTTACAATGGGGCAGTTTGGAGACAGTCGACCAAGCAAATGATGTGAGTTATAAGTGTACTTGACACACTTGTTTATAGCAGAATTACTAGTATCATTTATTCTTCTCTTCGTTGTTTTATTGGGCAGACTACGTGGGGCGGGTTCCTTTCAGTCGCTGTCCTCAGTTGTTGAGTTTGTGCTATGTTCTTCTGCTTCCTCGTCTTTGCTTGTATTTTGTTCGGTTTCACGAGTATCATTCTGTGTCCGAATCTTCTGTCGATGATATGGCCGTATGAGAGTTTCTGTGTCTCGAATGTATTGTTCGAGTGCTCTAAACAAGATTTTATTGTTCACAGTTTCTGGTGTTAACCAAGTATATCTAACTTAACCCAACATAATAATAATAATGCGAAAAAACCAACAGAAGAGTTGCCCGAAAGGCGTCTCGGCAAATAAAATAACAGATTAAAGAAACTCCTCATGTAGATCATACTGTACTGCATATAGAAGCAGACATGGTTTCTTATTAGAAAAGAGCTGTCCTTATTACTTCGCACCAGAGAAAGATATTTAAATATCAAAAAAATTATCAATTAAGAATTAAATTTCAGATTTATAAATATAAATATGCAAAATACCCAATTTAAGAGTAAACAAAGAGAAAATTATCAAATAAAGTGCTCAGTGGATAGGGGAAGTAATATCCTATCCAAACAATTGTAAACTTTAATAAAGAACCATCCTGTAGTATTTATTTGTTTTTATTTTTTTGTGGTTTTAGGCCCTTTACTGCTCTGAGAGCAGAAAAAGGCCAGATCATCCTGTAGTATTATGAAACAGTCCTCCGTACAAATAATAAAAAGAGGAAGCACTCCAAGTTTAACAGGCATCACTTTCTACAAACCATTAATAAGAAAATAAATAAATAATACACCTACCACAAAATATCGTACATTTTATGAATTTCCTTTTCTAACAAACCTCATCCGTTAAATAAACACGGTACCTACCTACCGTAGTCTACAGTATTTACTAACTTTATACCGTTTTTCAACTTTTCCGAAATCCCCCAACGGTAAACGCGACTACCATTCCAGGGCGGTCATCACTTGGAGCTTTAAGGACAGAAAGCATTCACTTTTGTTTGTTTGTTTTCTTAAGTTACAGCAGCGTAACGCTCGATCAATCTGCCTTCCGGGAAGTCTTTTTAAGGGTAACCGGCCCCTATTCGGGCATTAACATGGAGAAAAACCTGGAAAACTCCACCGGTGGGCCAAACAATCATTTACAACACCAATTCACATCTCTATATAATATATTTAATTATTCAAACTCAAATATACATTAAATGTGATGTCACTTTTAGTGTAATAAGCTCTAAATGAAGGGTTTGAATCCCCAAATTTTACCCCCCTCATTCAGAGCTGCAGCTGTATAGCTGTATGTATATTATATTATATATACAAATTACCTTAAAATAATAACAAATGTATGTATAATGATCTTATTAACCTTATAAAATAAAAAGTATATAGAATTACTCTACACTTATACATTTATTTGATTGAATAAGTTAAATTAAAGTGTACACTAACTTGGAGGTTCTTTCATCAGATAGAAAGGGCCACTGTGAACGATAGCTGGTGTTTTACCGAGAGATATTGTCGTTTTTAAAGTTCCAGTTGAATCTTGTCGTGGTACGACTGGCGATCTTGCACTTCTAGGACTCGATTTCGGTGAATATTGATCAGATCTCCTAACAACAACGTCGGCCATCTTGCTTCTTCTTCCTTCTTCTTTTTAATTTTAGGTCACGCCGTCTGAGGGTTCTGTCTAATCTCTATCGTCACTTTTTTAAATAAGAAAATAATTTTCAAGCCCATAAAAGAAGAAAATAATTATTAATATTAAATTAAGTTATAAAATAATCAAAATTTATATATAAATATTTTTATGCTAAATATTACGGGAAATTTAATTGTTAGAAAATGTTTTGTATTTAATAAATAATATTTAAATAAGTCGAGTATTTTAACGTGATTACTAAATTTAATGCGAAGAAATTACTGAATATTAAATAATTTATAAATTTAAAATAAAAACTTTATTAATGCTTTCGTGTAGCGGCTGGATGGCCGAGGGTCAAGATGGCAGCCTACCGCTCTGGTGAACCCAGGAATTTTTTGAGGGGTGATCCGTCCGGATATGTCGGGCCCCGTGCCTTACCACCCAGGGCTTCATTGAGGACCTGGCCGAACTCATAATGGGCTTGCTAAAAGAGGACCGCTTGGTGCCCATAAGGCGGAAAGGGTTTTTAAAAAAGCTTTTATGTATCCCAATGCTATATGATTAGTTTCATATTGTCCGGTATAAACTGTTGTCATACGCTCATAAAATAATAGTAAACACTGTTTATTTTACAGTATATTTTCTTTATAAAATCATTTTTTAGCTAAGTTAATAATTATATAACACATACAAGGTTTAGGTACTTAAACAATTGTGTAATTAAAGTAATGCTACGACTTTCAATGTCACGAATGAATTTGGATATTGTTATTTAAGAACAGTTAACTTAATAAAACTTTATTATTTTAAATATTAATGACTGATGTTTTAAGATTTTCTAAAAACGAAATTTTATTTTTAATCTGCGATGTTTCATAGATTATGGCATTATGAAAGGCAAGTGCATTTACTATAATTATTCTCATGTAATCTAACGTATTCTCCAGATATGTGAATAATAATATCCTTATGAATATTCATACATTGATAAATACTTATGAATCGCTTTTTGACTTTATTTCTTAATCAAAATTTTTATTTTATTTTTTCCAGTTACACAGCGTAATATAATGTTAAAATGACTAATTTAACATGTACTGTACTGTACATTATGTAATCAGTCGAAATGTACTCTGAATTATACTCTCATTTCATTTTAACACTTAATCTTTTATTTAATCTTTTCCTGATAATAACCGCGAGAATAGATAAAATTATGTGAAGTGATAATTATGTGAATTATGTGATGTGATAAAATGATGTGATGAATACAACAAATAAATATATCTTATTACATTCCTCCAAAGTGAAATCGCAATACCACGAAGGAATGCGTTTAGCCATGTGCACATTGTAGGATCGGTACAGGCAAAAGACATGTTTTCCTTGTCGATGTTTACGTGTATTTACCTTTGTGTATTGTCGAATTACAAAAATGGAAAACTCAAAGTTTGGATGTAATTATTGTAAACAATTTAACAAATATGAAATAGCAATGATTATAAATGTAGTTAAGTAAAGTGACCAGACGCACTGCTTTCGGCAGTACAGTACTTCTTTGAGATAGTCTATACTGTGCAATTTTTAGGCACTGCATTTGTACTGCCTTTCTTATAAGATGTACTGCTTGTATTACTTATAATTATTTATTTTTACAATATTATGCAAACTGTGATTTTATGCATTTTCAAAGCGAATGCCGAATCACTGTTAATAAAACTTGTTACGAGTACCGTTGTTTTCTGCGAAGTTCGTATTGTCTCGACGGCTTTCGCCAAGCAGTTCGTTAGTTCGTATGACAAAGTCGGACGGATGATTAACAAAATAACACCTTCTACTTATAGCTGAGATAATTTTTATTGAGAAAAACTGAACGTTTTCGGCTTACTCAATAAGCCATCCTCAGGTTATAACTTTCGAAAAAAAAGAAACATTATCGTTCCATTAAAAGAATACAATTGTTTGAAAAAATTCAAAACATTAGCAACGGACAAAAAGGAAGAACACGGTAATATAAATAAATAAATATACAAAAATACATAAAAACAAAAAAGAAAGAACATGGTAATAAAAATAAATATACAATAAAATCGTTATAGTGGGAATAAGAAGTAAAAGATGAAAAATAAAAAATAAAAATGATTCCACTGGTGATACTTTTAAAAAGAATGGCAGATTATCGAGGAATGATGCCAAAACAAGCTAAGACAAGCCTACGAGTTCGTGATATATTTCTTAAACACGAATTTCCAGGCTGTTGGTAGGCTGTCAGCGTCCCTCGCATTTATGCATGCCTCTTCCAACTTGCTTTTATAGATTTCAATTTTTTCTGCGGTGCTCGCTAACGTTGGAGAGCTCAAGGGTTTTACAATATCCACTTCCTCCCATTTAATTACCGAGCCTTGGGTCTGCGCGTATTGCGAAAGTACTGTTGCGTTGGATCCTTTCCTGACGTCATACTTGTGCTCTTTAAGTCTTTTCCCTAAACTTCTTGTGACTCTTATGTAATCTTTTTCGATACCTAGTTCAGCGTTCTCGTACGGGATTTTGTATACTCCGCGTCCCTCACCTACCGCGTCTTGCACCATTGTGGGCCTGGCCGAACCCATAATGGGCCTACTGGAAAGAGGCCCTCTTAGTGCCCACAGGGCGGAAAGAGTTAAAAAAAAAAAAAAAAAAAAAAAAAATACTCCTGCTCTATCTTCCTTCCTAAAGCGATCTTTATCATTCCTTAAGATTGTATATAGGTTCGAAGCTCTTTTTAGAACCATTCTGGTCTCCTTGCGGTTTGCAATTTCTTTCATAATGCCTTTTGAATTCTTGTTGTAAGTAAACTTTGTGATTTTACTGGGAACGTATTTTGAACTTCTTGTTGTGCCCATCTTATACTTTTTAACTAATCCTGCTATTGTGCCTTTCTTATATCCTAGGGATTCGGCCACTTGCGTGATTCTGTCTATTTCCTTATTTCTATTAATAACGTTGTCACAATAGGTATAAGCCCTTCTGATAAGAGCTCGGAATGCTGCCAGCTTGTAATGGTACGGGTCATTAGAATACGATGGAATATAAAGTGGGCTGTGTGTTGGTTTTACGTACACGTTGGTGGAAAAATGCCCTTCTTTGAACACAATATTAATGTCTAGAAAATGGATAGCGAGGGAACTCTTTTGTTCCATTTTCAATTTTAGGCCATCATTGTTGTTGTTTACTCTTTCTACGAATTTGCCTATCATACTATTATTCCTCCATACAATAAGAACATCGTCCACGTATTTCTTGAAATATAATAAAATCATACAGGACTTTTTTCTCCATTTTTCTAATGACCAACTCTCACAATATTCCTGAGACCGGACTTCCCATTGGTACTCCCCGTTTTTAAAATCATACAGGACTTTTTTCTCCATTTTTCTAATGACCAACTCTCACAATATTCCTGAGACCGGACTTCCCATTGGTACTCCCCGTTTTTGCCTGTACGCTTGGCCGTTGAAACTAAAGCAGGATTCATAACATATTAGATTGACCATTTCTGAAATCTCTTCGTTGTAACGTGCTAATTCCGAGTTAACGTCGAACAAGAACTCTACCAGTAAAAGGGCTTCCTTACAAGACTCGATTTTTATGGAAGGATACATGTTTTCATAATCAAAAACCGTTGCAACTTCCTCTTCCATTAATGATAAGTTTTGTATTTCCTCAACCACATTCGCAGGATCTTGCGCTACTAGTGCGCTGTTGTCAAGCTGAGAGGATATATATCTGTGTAATCGCTTTTCTAAGATGAAAATCGGTCCCTTGCGTTTTTCTACTATTGGCCTTATTTCCTTCCCTTCTTTGTGAGTCTTGGCGAAAGCAAACAATCTTGGCATCCCTGGTATTGCGTTATTGCATTTCTTGAGAAAGGGTAAAATGGTGTTAAGTTTAGTTCCCGCTAGCCTTTTGACTCTCCTATCAATGCTCTCGATGATTTTGTATTCAACCTTTTCACATTCTGTTTTTGTTATGTAATCCTCCAACGCTTTGTTGTACGTTTGTCTTTTCATAATTACCAAAAGTTTACTTTTGTCCGCTCTTGTAGCTATCAAATCGTTTACCCTCAACCATCTTTTAGTAAACTGGATGCAACTGTTCTTGCCTCCTCCTTTCTTCCAATTTGCTTGGTTCTTAATGACCGTCTTCCATCTAAAATAATCCTTTTCTAAGGAATCCAGGCCTACAATTCCTCTTTCAATTTCTTGAATCGATGTTTCCCAGTCTTCTGAATTCATTGGGACAAAGTTGGGGCCTTTCTCTAGAACTTCTTTTACCTTCACTGGAACTTCTATCTGGTCCCACATAATAAATGTTGGAAAATTCCTCCTAGTTCTTTTTATTGTTTGTTTAGCGATGATCCATTTCATTTTTCTGACAAAGTTTTTCGTTGTATTCTTATAGACCTTATCCGTTAGTTGAATTACTCCTTCGTTAATTTCCACTAACCTTTCCGGATCTTCATCATGTATCTTATTTTCAAGGTCAATAAGCTCATGCAAGACTCCATATTTCTTGCTTTTAGCTATCCTGATGGACTTACGTAGGCATGCAAGGCAAAATTTAACTTTTAAAGAGCGGCATTCTTTTGGGACGCTGAGTCTATAAATAGACATCGGAAATACCTTATTTCTGAAACACTCCTTTAAAAACTCCAGTTTTCTATTAGCCTTCACCAGTCGTAAAGCCAACCTTCTGTACTCCTTATAGTATTTAACCGGCTGCCGCTAGTACTACTGGTTTATGTTAGTATGGCGGCACCGGTTAAATACTATAAGGAGTACAGAAGGTTGGCTTTACGACTGGTGAAGGCTAATAGAAAACTGGAGTTTTTAAAGGAGTGTTTCAGAAATAAGGTATTTCCGATGTCTATTTATAGACTCAGCGTCCCAAAAGAATGCCGCTCTTTAAAAGTTAAATTCTAATTCTAATGCTTTATATTCCATCGTATTCTAATGACCCGTACCATTACAAGCTGGCAGCATTCCGAGCTCTTATCAGAAGGGCTTATACCTATTGTGACAACGTTATTAATAGAAATAAGGAAATAGACAGAATCACGCAAGTGGCCGAATCCCTAGGATATAAGAAAGGCACAATAGCAGGATTAGTTAAAAAGTATAAGATGGGCACAACAAGAAGTTCAAAATACGTTCCCAGTAAAATCACAAAGTTTACTTACAACAAGAATTCAAAAGGCATTATGAAAGAAATTGCAAACCGCAAGGAGACCAGAATGGTTCTAAAAAGAGCTCCGAACCTATATACAATCTTAAGGAATGATAAAGATCGCTTTAGGAAGGAAGATAGAGCAGGAGTATACAAAATCCCGTACGAGAACGCTGAACTAGGTATCGAAAAAGATTACATAGGAGTCACAACAAGAAGTTTAGGGAAAAGACTTAAAGAGCACAAGTATGACGTCAGGAAAGGATCCAACGCAACAGTACTTTCGCAATACGCGCAGACCCAAGGCTCGGTAATTAAATGGGAGGAAGTGGATATTGTAAAACCCTTGAGCTCTCCAACGTTAGCGAGCACCGCAGAAAAAATTGAAATCTATAAAAGCAAGTTGGAAGAGGCATGCATAAATGCGAGGGACGCTGACAGCCTACCAACAGCCTGGAAATTCGTGTTTAAGAAATATATCACGAACTCGTAGGCTTGTCTTAGCTTGTTTTGGCATCATTCCTCGATAATCTGCCATTCTTTTTAAAAGTATCACCAGTGGAATCATTTTTATTTTTTTATTTTTCATCTTTTACTTCTTATTCCCACTATAACGATTTTATTGTATATTTATTTTTATTACCATGTTCTTTCTTTTTTGTTTTTATGTATTTTTGTATATTTATTTATTTATATTACCATGTTCTTCTTTTTGTTTTTATGTATTTTTGTATATTTATTTATTTATATTACCGTGTTCTTCCTTTTTGTCCGTTGCTAATGTTTTGAATTTTTTCAAACAATTGTATTCTTTTAATGGAACGATAATGTTTCTTTTTTTTCGAAAGTTATAACCTGAGGATGGCTTATTGAGTAAGCCGAAAACGTTCATTTTTCTCAATAAAAATTATCTCAGCTATAAGTAGAAGGTGTTATTTTGTTAATTTGACTAATTATTGGCTGAGCTAGTATCTGGTTTATGTCGGACGAATGGTTAGATTCCGTTCTCAAGTAATTTTTTTAATAGTGAACAATAAGTCGGACAGACAGTACGCAGCTCAGTAGAATATTTCCTTTATTAATGGTCAGTTGCTTTTTCTTGTGTTGATGGCTTTATTGATAGTGGTTACATTTTTTTATCGACTAACCTGCTAACCCTAACAAATAATAGGTAAGTGGCAATTAGAAATTAGAAAAAAATTACGGAAGGGTTATAAAATAAAAATATTTTCTTTTAATTTGTAGACTGTATTTACAATATCAGGCAACAAAAGACAAAAAAATCATTTTAGCAATAATTTGAAGACAGAGTTTCCATTTATCATTCAAGCCAGCAAGAATGATGACACTTGTAAAATGCACAATTTGTTGCTAAGAATTCAGTATTGCTAATAGTGGCAAAGCGGCAATAACAAAACATTGCAAGAGTGATAAACATAACACTCACATTAATGCAGCAGCTTTATCGTTAAAAGTGACTGACTACTTGAAAAATATAACTTTTTCATCAGATGAAAAAAAAATAGGGAACATTTGCATTTCATATAATATGCCATAATCATAGTTTCCGTAGTATGGATTGTACGTCAACTATAGTGCGCAATCTCTTTGAAAAAAAAATTTAATTGTGGGCAGCGCCGTAACTACGCCCCAAACCTATGACCCAAAACTTGGTCCAGGTCATTTCTGCGCCCCCACATCTACGCCCTGTGCCTGGGCACCGCTGGCACCGCTCTAGTTACGGCACTGATTGTGGGATAAGAAAATGCGAAGCAATAGTAATGTACTCCAAAATTACGCATTCGAGTTATCGAAACAAGATTTGGAAAATGAAAAATATATTACACTTTTATCAGATGCCTCAAATCATAAAGAAATACAAATGTATCCCATTTTAGTGCGATACTTTTTTTTCGAAACTGGAGTATATGTTAAACTATTAAATTTAGATTCTGTGACAGGAGAAACATCAGCACTCTTCTCTGAGCACATTCTTAAAATAATAACTTAACCTAATTTGAAAGAAAAAATAATCGCACTATCCTCAGATAACACTAATACTAATTTTGGAAAGCTCAAAAGGAAAGGTGAAAATAATGCGCATAAAAGATTAATGCAATTATTAAGTAAGAATATCATTGGAATTGGCTGCAACGCACATATTTTATCCAATGCAATTAATACTGCTTCTAGTCAAATGAGTATTGTTGGTGAATCCATAATCTCTCAGATTTATCTATACTTTCGCAGATACACAATGAGAGTCACCAATCTTAAAGATTTTTGCGAGGAAGCAGAAATAGAAAACAAAAAAAATGTTGGGATATTCTACAACGAGCTGGCTTTCGTTAACACCTGCTGTGGAACGCGTAATCAAAACGTTTGAGCCTTTGCGCTCGTACTTCTTAAGTTTAGACCAGTGTCCCAAAATATTGAAAGAATTTTTCGAAAACGAGTTATCTGAAGTTACATTGCATTTCATTCATAGTCAAGCTGTTGTATTTCATATCACTATTAAAGAAATTGAAAGCTTTAAAGTGTCAGCTTCCGAGGTGAAAACTGTCTTAAATAATTTGTTGGAGCAAATAGACGCAAAATACAATAGTGGATTTCTTCCATTAAAGTTAACGCAAAAACTCGATACAATCGAAGAGTCAAACCCTGGAAGCAAGGCGAAATTCATTAAAAAAATTAAATGTTTTTATAAAAATTTCTTTGAATATGTAAAAAAATGGACTGATTGTTTCGAAGAGCTACACATTATATACATATTATTAAAATATAATATAAACTAGCGGGTGGGTCCGGCGTTGCTCGGGCAAAAGTAACAATACCAAAGATTAAGATTATTACTCGATACTTACTCGTTTTCACAGAATGCAAGAATAGGGTCGCATTAGTATCCGGCAAACGCATTGCCGGGTACTAATGCGATAGTTGAACGAGTATTTTCAATCATTAATGATTTCTGGAGCAGCGACAAATCAAGATTAAACATAGAAATCTTATCAGCAGTGACTTCAGTGAAGGTGAATCTCCAGTATACAAGTAAAGAATTTTGTAATGTTTTAAAAGAAAATGGTACATTATTTAAAAAAATTTATTTAAATGAAAAATATAATTATAAAAAATAAAAGACTACAAAAAAAATCGAGAAAGAAAATATTTTGAAAGCACATGCATAACCATTACCCCCTCCATCCGTCTCGTCCAATGTACTGCTTTCACGTTTAAAAAGCTGGTCACTTTAATGAAATACTGATTTCTTAATGATTTTATAAATAACGAGGAACTATTTTCTGCAAACAAATGAGATACAACGCGGTTTTTAATTGATGGACGAAGGTTTAAACCAATAAACAGAGTTTATTTATTTACAGTAGGTGCCACCTTACGATAGACTATAGACGATCTGTAAACCGCGGTTCAGAAAAATTTCATTGTAGAGACAGCGTTCCTTGCTTGCCGCAGTTTAGACAACGTTTTGAAACCGGTTATTAGACCTACCTTCTATACATGCGCTTAGAAGTAGGAATAAATCATCACTCTAATTGGCTGCAGAAGCCAATTACAGTGATGATTTGCCGACACTGCCTTTCGCTCCCCTATAGAAACACTTAGGCTACTTGAATTACTCGTTATATACGAATAACGGCAAGTAAATCCGTCATATAAACTGACTCAAGTGTATTTACTGTGATCTCAAATATACGTATCTAAGAAATTAGCATATAACTATGAGGGCCATTACGTATGAGGGGACAATTAATGGTTCCTCTCCATAGACGAAGTCAGTCAGATCGGTCAATCCGATCGCATCCACGAACAGGATTGTCGTAGCGTCGAGTTATATATTCTAGGATTGAAGAAAGTCTGAAGGCTGTGATCACGAGTTTATTTACAGATAATTATAACTCTATATACAGACGGTTATAACAACGTCGATCGTATAGAGAAAGGTCGGAGCACACGAGACGGACGTCCGGAACGAAGCACGTCGAGCCGAAAAGTGGTTAGCTTCGACCCTGAAGTCGCGCCGTTGGGAACGGTGGTCAGTCGCAGTGTTACCGACCGCCGCACGAGCTTATGGCAAGACATTGGGATGACCGATTTTGATCAAACTTTGAGTTATACTCCATCCCCAGTTTAAAATAACACAACAAATTAACTTTTAGAATTTATTATTATTATTTACATAGTGACTGGTTCCTTGGTGGGGGTGCTCCAGTTCATAATCTTGAGGTTCGTGTTTCGCATATTGTTGATATTGATTAAAGTTTCATAAAAAAAATATTACATTTTTTTAAATTCATGGTATCTTTTTACTTTACTGTATTATCAGGTAGAAAAACTGATTTTTTTTTAAAAACTACAGATTTATTGTACAGTACAATAATAAAAATCCACCTGTTTCAAGTAACAATTAAAATGTTAAAACTAATTACGAAATGTTACCTAACAATATTAATAACCAAGCTTCAAAGACGGTGAAAAATCCGTGCCAACCACACACACTAACATCCATACACAGAAAATACAAAAAGAAAAGGAAAAAAAAAAAAAATCGGTATTTGTCGACGTTTAAGGTCAGAGTACAAAAATGTAAAAATCTTATGGCGATCAATTAAAAAAATGACCTATACTTTTCCTCTGTTATATATAAACAGAGCCGGAAAAGTAAAACACGATAAGTTATAAGTACTGTACTGTAATAAAATAAGTCTTTCTCAAATCAGATCGCTCTGGATCCCGCAGTCGACCTCCCCACACGTAGCAATATGCATGGCTGCATTACACCGGCCCTTGATTTCCGCCCGAGGTCATTAGAGCATCGTGTGTACGAAAAAATTTCGATTCTCAAAATACTAACAGACCGGATTATCGACTATTTTTCAGAGTACTGGATTACCAAAAATTCCGAATTACCGTGTACCACATTAAAAAATTTCTACATACAGCCGGATAGTTAAAGTGGCAGCTTAACGAACTCGGAAGGATCTAGAAACCCCAGAAATTTTTTGGATGATAATTCAAACTGGATATGTCGGATCTACTCACTACCCAGCCGTCTCCTTGTGGGTCTGGCTGAACCCTTAATGGACTTAAAGACTTTTTGCAGTGTGGGCACTGAGGGTATAAGAAATGTACACAAATATTTAAAAGAAAAATTTTTTAACCATTTCTCATTCAAACTGATTTATTCTCCATGAGGATTTTGATATTTTATAAAATAATAAACAGTAAAATTTCTAGGTAATTTGTATAGTTATATTAAAGAGTTCGTGTTACAGTACTAAGTGTATAAATTTAATTATAACCGAAGTATTTTTAGGAAAAAAACAACATGCTATTAAAATTTATATTCAAATACACCTTTGTACAACTACAGTTTAAATATATTTACAATAACCCGATAATTTACTTTACAAATTATAAAAAACAGATGTGAAATAATGCTGCGTTTATATGTCATGTTTTCTTCAGTAATAAATTAAATGGACTGCTGAAGCATAATGCAATCAGTATTACTACCAACAGATTAGCCTGAAAAATATAATGTTTCATTAATATAAATAATTCTAAAATAAATTCTTATAAAATATAGTTAAAAATATTGCCGATGAACTAATAATTACGTAAATATATATTAAACATAACTATAAAAGCATATTTCATGTTATTATTGTATAAATACACTGTTAACTAAATTTTGGAATACCCTGTGTTTAATTTTGCATGTTTCATCCCACAAGTGTGGATGAAACATACAAAACGCATAGCTTAGAACGCATTTGTCCCAGTCTAAAAATTTATGAAAATGATAAATATATTTAAGTATGTAAAAAGTCCGTAACTTTACCAGCTGTTAAGAGGTTTTATTTAAAAAATAACTTTTATATTATTAAGCAAAATAAGTAAATTAAATTGGTGTGTGGCGCCATCTGTTATGAAATTTTGTTATCAATATAATAACTAAAAATATAAAAAAGGTTTTATAAGTATATCCCTTGTTATGTTTACATAACAGCAGGGAAAGTAAAAGGCGATAGTTTAGGGACCAAAATCAGTGAATCTTTCAGTTCGATATAATTACTAATTTAAATCGCAATGATGTAAAAGCTTGATTAACATTCGTAGAAAATGTTAAAATACATGAATTATCATAAGAAAATTCTTTGATATATTTTATACAAATTAAACTTACAGCAAAAGCATCAGATCCAAACCAAACGAATATTGGGAACTGAACAAGTGAAAATATAGCTGCCGTTGTTCCTAATATTCCTAGTAAGCAATTAAACTGCTTCGAGGGAAAACTGAAATATAGAATTATAAAAAAATATATTTTTCTTCAAATTTCTAGTTAAAAAAAATATTAAAGCATAAATTTTACAAATCATAGAATCAAAGGCGTGCACGGGGTGGTGTACCAGTCAAGGGCGTCGCCAGGGGAAGGGGCAGAGGGGCAGTTGCCCTCCCCTAGAAATTCGAAAAAGTTATTTAAATGCTAAGTTTTAATTAAAATAATCTTCTTAGGCTTCTTGTAAGTTAAAGAAAATGTTTTATTTGAGATATTTCTTTTCCGGTACATAGTAAATGATTAAAACTTTATGAATCGTTTCTATTTTACTTACATACAATTCATATCCTCTATCAATTTACATCATCTTGACCCCCCCCTTACCCATTGGCTGGCGTCGTCCTTGGTACCAGTATTGCCAAGAATCACCGATTATAAGGTAGTGTTTTTTTTTCTTTAAAGCCCTGCACACGCCTTTTTATAGAATAAAAACAATATTTTTTTAATAAGAACTTACCAAATTCGAAGATAAACTACACTAAGAGCGTTTACTAATGGTCGATTAAATATAAAAATGAACAAGCTTGCATATACAATATGAACAGAGTTAAAAAACATGCATATAATTTGTATCAACTGAACTGCGGTTGTTAAAAACAAACACCAAAATACTGTTGACCTTGCCATCTTGATTCTTTTAACCGGGTCGTCTTCTGTTAATAATATAATTAATATATTTAAATATATTTGATTAACGTTTTTTAGAAATTTCATTTGACTTTAAAATTACCTTTCTTTGCTGCATTAAGGCCATAATCTAACCACATTCCCGCTAAGGGTGCGATTAAAAGCATTGGAATGTGACAGAAACCAAACCATTCTATCAAATTGCTCACTAGAGAATAAAAGAAACACACTAATTACTATTATAAATTTATAGAACACTTGTTAATGTTACAAATTATAATTTATAATCACCAGTTTCAACATCGTCTGTAATACTTTCTACCCAATGATCGAAAGTTCCTCCATACACGGCGAGACCTAAACCTAAGACACAGGACCAGATAAGATGAAGTAAATAATCCAAAGATAAAAATGACTGCTGAAGACTATGTACATCAGGTTTGATAGCATATGATTTATTTTCACTAGTACTTCCATAATCTATGAAAAGTAAACACTGAAATTAAGAACTCGTTCAGCATAGCTTTAAAATATTAGCCTAGGCATTACCTTTTGTCTTTGTAGTAGTAATTGCTGATTTTTCAAAATTATTTTTAGCTGTGTTAACATTGAAATGGGCAGATTCACTTTTATGAATTGATGAAGATTTCTCTGATACAATCCTGGAACTATCAAAAATATCGGGGGAATCATCATCGGAAGTTTCGATCGTCTTTACAGGAAGTAAAAACATTGTAGGGATGAGCATTAAGCCAGATAACCCAGCCAAGGACACGCATGATGTTTTCACATCAAAACCGTAGGGATATATAAACTTAAAATAGAAAAAATAATTGTTAATTTTATTGGTTTTCATTAAATATCACTTATTTAAATATTTTCCATTAAAACATTTAATATTAAATAGCAAAACAGCATAGTAAATTATCACAAAAGTAAGAAATTGTGTAGAGTATGGCCAAAAAAGTCGCTTTCCAATTGGGAATAATCACTGTTCTTATTGTTTCGGGGGCAATAACAACCTGAAGTAATCACGTTAACCCCTGAACAACGAGTGGAGCTTGCTTTATTGCTTGGGGACAATCATAGAGCAACACGGAAAGCTGCACCATCAAGCTGTGAAGGCTCGAAATTTAGGAAAACATTCAGTGTCTTGGATGAAGAACTCCACTCGTTCAGGAGTCAGCATGATTACTTTTGGTCGTTATTGCATCTGGAATAACAACAGCGATTGCCCTCATTTGGCAAGCAGATTTTCGGCCACACTTGTATAAGTATATATGACAAATATAATTCATAGCAATTTTAACTCTCTCTCTTACTTTAGCTAAGAGGAATATAGCTGCCGAAGCACAGAATGCTCCATTGTAGAGAGAGATAACAGATGATCTTTGGCTTGGAAATAAATTTGCAATCTGAAATATAACAAAGCATAAAAAAGAAGTTAAATATTTATAAACTAATATTTTGAATTTTAAAGAAACCTTTTTATATGTTTATAGTGTATAAATCTCTAAGTGTATGTTTTACTAACAGGAAATGTTTAAAAATACTTTTATTAATAAAGAAACGTTCTACATATTTTATTTGTTAAAAATGGCAAAAGGGGCCTGCTAAAGGACAAAGAGGATTCACTATACTCTGAGCCCTATACAAGTTCTCGGTTTGGCTTCATTCTATTATGACAACGCGACATATAGGCGATATGCTAAGGGAGATGCATCCGGAAACGAATTTCTAAGGGAAACTAACTGGCTTCTATATACCACAAACGGAAGAAATCCGGAAAACTTCACGTGGCCAGTCCCGAACCCACGACCAACTACCAGTGATCAGTGGTTTTATCCATTGGGCCACTTATGAGCATAAGACAGATGCTCCTTACAACGATTTATAAATCATTAACAACTTACTAAGAAATTATTCATTCGGATTTGACTCCCTCCAAGTCCAAGTAATAAACAACCAGGAAATAAAAGGTATGGATTTGCTAAAAGAGACAATAATAAAATAAAAAATTAATAGAAACATTATCATATAAGAGGAATAAAGTAAATCTATTATTACTGATATATTATTATATACAATATTCAGTGTATTTCGATAGAAACATTTCAAATGAAGCAAGAAACTTACATTTGGCAGAATAACCGATTAGAAACCATCCTGTTGTTACTTGTACGCTAAATAAGAAACACTAAATTAGTAATTTTATAAACACTAAAAACATAATGAATAGAGATTTAAATTAAAAATGACAAACTTTGCTAGCAGCCTTGATATCCGCAGGCCAAAATGATCGAGTAATAAACCAATTAGAATGGAAGCGGAACCTTTCGAAAACGTTACAAGAGTAAAAGCTAAATCGAATAAATTATCTTGTTCTTGGCATATTCTGGTTCCATTAGCAGTAGTTAGGTATTCCTGAATTTTAAAATAAAATTTGATACTGACAAAAAAATAAAACATTGTTTTTTATAACTATTACATTATTATTTTTAAAATTAATATTTCCGTAACATAAAATTAAGTGATCTAATGTTTATTGTATGTAGATCCACTAAGCACGTCTAGAAGTCTCTCTCCAGTGGTCTCGAGATCCCGAAATTGGAAAAAATAAAGTACTTTTTTTTCTTTACAATTTATGTTATAATTTATAACTCTTTAGCTACAATTAGACATTATTAGTTTATGATGTAACTCTAATATATTCGAATCCACCCTTTAAATTCCCGATAGATTCGAAACAGACAACCATCGAAAAATCTCTGGTGAGGTGCCATCGTGGATTCTATTCCGGGTACTCCAGAGCGATTGGCTCTGAAAGAATCGAAACCGCCTCGGCCATCACGGATTATAGTCATTACCTAAGAATTGATTGGATTGGGCGTAAGGCACCATTGCGTCACGTAAGACAAACCTCGTGTTTATCGTTATAAATTGCTTAATTTAGATAAGGAACGAGGAAAGACGTTCGAACCGAAAGATTTGGATAAAATTTCTTCCCGGATCCCTTCATATTGATAAGATATCGCGTAGTTATCCAGTAAGTATGGAAATTAATACTAATGTAATCATACCAAAATATAAATATTTACAATGAAACAGTCATTTTTATGTAGATTTATTTTCAATATTTAAAATACAAAACAAAAAACTGAAGAAATATATACAATAGTTTATACAATAAAATAAAGTGTTATATTTAAAAATGAATAAAAAACACTGAACCAAAAATAATTAAAAACACAAATAAAATTGTTTAATGCATTTAACAACAGATGGCGGAATAGTTGCCTCCCTCATGCCAAATTGCTTAATTATTATTTACCTTATAGCCCAAATAAAGAATCCGACTGTTTGTTTCGTGTAGGAAAATAGTTTTATTATTCAAAAAATTTAAAAACCAATGGGATCGGTAAAGAATTCCAATTTTAAAAACTTTAAATTAAAATCCGAGTAAAAAGCTACTCTTTAAAATCCGACTTCGAGTGAGTTAAGAAGACAAATAAGGACGAAAAAGATGCTATACTTTCATATTTTTATTAATTTCATTTCCCCAAATGCATTTCGCCATGCCTCATCAGTGCTTCTTACGAGAAGAACATACACCGGTAACCTTCCGTTTACCTGAGTCTATACGTTCTAGTATTCAACTAGGTGACGTCAAGAAAATAGAAAAAATGATTATAAAGTCAGCAATCAAGATAAAAGATATACCACGGGATTTTCTGAGATTGTTGTCCTGGGGACTTAATATGAACTTACCAATGTACGCTAAACCTTATCCGATAGTAGCAGAAGTTGAGAATGTTATACGGAAAATATCTGGATCCAACGAGGATAAAGCACAGCTACGAGCCAACTTAAGTAAAGACTTGGGCAAGTACAGAGGTAAAAATAGTTATATAATTGATAAAAAAGCAAATAAAATGATTAAAAAATCAGAAAGATTAATTAAGTTTTTTAAGAAACATAACCTTTCCATAGTAAAGGCAGATAAATCGCACCAACTTGTTATATTAACAAAAGAAGAATTACAATCTAAGAAAAATGAAATAGTTACGTCTGACGAATATGAACAGTTACCAATAGATCCGTTAAAGGAAATAAAGAAAAACCTTACAAAATTAATGAAGAAATATAAACAGGAAGTCCCAAGTCAATTAAATTAAAAAAATAAAAATAAAAAAAGAAATTTAATAAAAAAAAAAAGACCCACTGATGAGGCATGGCGAAATGCATTTGGGGAAATGAAATTAATAAAAATATGAAAGTATAGCATCTTTTTCGTCCTTATTTGTCTTCTTAACTCACTCGAAGTCGGATTTTAAAGAGTAGCTTTTTACTCGGATTTTAATTTAAAGTTTTTAAAATTGGAATAGTTTTATTGTTTGATTTATAAACAGTATGTTAGAAATTCAATTAAAAATATGTTAATTTGTAAAGAATATTTTAAAATCAATCTTTTCTAAAAAAAATATGTCATCTCCTGCGACGAAACAGGATTACAGTATGCGTTGAGAAATTGATTAACACGAATTGTACCAATACACGATAAGTTCTGGCCGGCTACCAATTCGCTCATTAATATGTTGGAAAACCCCTTTTTCGGGTTAGTTTTAAGTGTGAGAACTTCTTTGAGGTATTGGAAAACAACAAATTTCTGAAATTTTGCAGGGAAGTTTGTGTATTAGAAGGGATCGATGATATTAAATTTTAGTGCTTGAAAATCGAGAGAATGGGGAGATAGATAGGGCGTGTCATATCTCTAATGTAGACGGACGGATTTTATTCGTTTATTAGCATTTAAAATTTTCTTTTTATACAAAACTCATCTCTACCCTGTCTTGCCATTTTATAGTATTTTGCAATGGAAAAATATAAAACGACGTCAAATTGTGTACACAAAGATATACTATTCTGATAAAACAAATGTAGCTTTACAGTGTAAATACGCACTGTAAATACAACTTTACAGCAAAAATTCACAAGGCGTATGTTAAAATAAATTTCGATTAAATTTCTAGATATATTTATTCGAAGAAATTGGGAATAGAATCTATATTTTGCTTCATTATTTAAACAATAATTCCAGAAAATATTACATTTATTTACTTGCATTGAATCTAGCTTATCGTTTCCAATGCGGTTATATTGATTTAATACAGGTGACAGGTTTTCCTCAAAATGTTTCACAGCGGGGAATTATCCAAACAATATTAGAAATAAGTTGTTAAACTGAATATATAATGTGTACGGTCCAATAATTTAGAGTAATTTTTATGTAATGTAAATGCTATGTTTAAGAAGAAATTAAACTGAATAAATAAGTAAGAATTATAACAAAAATATGTAAATTAAAACACACTAAAACACGGTGACAACAATAATTAAGGTCGACAGGCGCTAACACATTTAAAACGTAACTTGTTAATCATTAATAATGATAAGCTACAAAAGAATATCCAAATATAACGGTTCCTTTGACATTTTTTGTTCCTATGAGTATGCTCTACAGCCCTGTTAAGGTCCTAAACGTATCATTCAGAGCTTGAATTGAGCCAAAACTTCAGCCACTTGGAAGAACTTGATAATGACATTTTGAGTATTAAACATACAGATGCATACTATAAAATTCTGGTAATACAAGCAAAATATACATCTTTAATTAACCTAATTCATTACAAGTGAATTAGATTAACACGTAATTAATAATATTACGTGCTTTACTTCATTGGGAGACGAACAAACCCAGCGAAATCATCCTCGATACAACTAATTTTAAATTAAATTTCCGGTAGACATTTTATTAAGAAAGTAAGAAAAAAGTGCAACCGGTATACGACTAACACAAAGTTTACATCCTGCACGTAGTTTATCGCAAAACACTCACCTACATCCTGTTCCAAAGCAATTAACGTTACAGCTTTAAAAAACATTGAAGTTTTTTTAATTATAAAATTAAATTTTAAATACTATTTCTATATTTTACGAAAAGAATTAAACATTATCTAGTATTGGTGATGCGAAAAACACCATTTGTCTGCGAGATAATAATTAAAAAATATCTAAATACTTTGTGATTTATGATGTTATAAAACAAAAACCGATAACACCTGTTCCGTAGACCTTAATAATGCACTTGAGAGCGAATATCAAAATTCTGTTTCGTCACCGAAAACTAAATTTAGATAATTTATAAACGTTATCAGGCTTTAAAATTATGGGAAAATGTGAAAGAAATGAGCATTTACCTCTCGACACCGAGACGAAAAGACTCCTTCTAACTTCATTAAATACACCAAATCCGCCCATCCGAAGAGAACACCACTGAACAATAAAGTCTCTACGAATCCCACAAACATTATTAAGAATTTCCGAGAGTTGCTATACTCTTCTGGCTTCATGTTTCCCACTGTTAATTCACGAAATTTCCACTAATAAAAAACTTATCTTACATTCACGAACATCTAGACGTAAAGCACATTGTATTGTCACTGCGAAAGTTTCAATATCGAACAGCACCATCTGTTGTTAATAGAAGTAATTAACGTAAAGTCTATTTTCTGACGTCAATGCACCCGTTATATACATAATAAAAATAAAATTAATGTAAATTAAAGGATTCTTTTACAGTAAAACCTGTACAAAACGAAAACCTTTTACACTGGAAAAAATATTCGGTACCGTGTGATTCCGGTTTATTCAGGTTTCCGTTTTAAACAGGTTTTACTGTATACTTATAATGATAATTTTAATTATTTCAAGGGTGAAATTTACCGTAAATATTTATTTAATAACGTAATAATGTTTATAAATTTAATATCTGAACTGAAATTACTCAACATTATTATTTATATCCATTAAAATGTACTCTCTTTTTTTATACAAAGAAGTAATAGATTTTGCATACAGAAATTTTACTTAAATTTTAAAGAATAATACTAGATTCATATTACTTTTTAAATAAATTAATTGGTTATTTATATAAATTACTGCTGTTTAAACGTAAGGAAAGATCGCTGTAGTATGGACATATTTTTAAAATATAATTATTAGTTACTATAGAGAATTACTGTATTATGGTATCGTTATTGGATTTTATCCTACTTGGCTTATACACTGGTGCATAAAGTTATGCCAGACAAAGGCATAAATACAGAACAAGCTGTTATTATGTTTACGTGTTTTCGTGTATGTATCTGTGTTCAATTTCCTGGTTTAAGTATGGCAGCATTCTGAATGTCATATAAGTGCTGTTGAGGTGTTTCTAGACTTTTGTGTATTGTATGTCCGTTCTGATTATGTTGTGTGTTTGATACAGTTATATCTATGATGTATGAGATTTCGTTTTGTTGGTCAGTGAATGCGATGTGTGATCAGTTGTAATAGATTGTTTTGTCTGTGTTTATGGCCGGGTCATAGTATATTTTGTGTGTTGTTTTCTGTGACGTCTGAGATGTGTATTTTTAGTATGGTGAGAGGAGTTTGTGTTTGCGTGCATACTACTGATGCAAGCTGTTTGCTAATTGGTTATATCGATGTAAGTAGTCTGTATTAAAAGTTTGCAACCCATTTTGATGTGGCATTTCTTACATGTGTAACCTGAGTGTTGTGTCTTTTTAAATATGCTTTTTTAAAATAGGCTTATAAGAACAAATTCATATGCCACTACTACACTAAAAAGTACAAATAAACAATGATTAGATCCTCGCCCTCCCCATCGTGTACAATGATGTACTTTTTCGACTCCCTCTCCTTAAACTGTACGTGCAATTAATGTACAGTCCTAAGCTAAGTATAATGCGCATTGACTATTATTTTATAATAAGCAATAATGTAACCAATTATTACTTTTATTGTTAGAAAAAGTCATCTTAAAATAACTTTTAATCTATATTTAGCACATGCTGTTTTAAAATATTTTACTTTAGTAAAGAAAGATTTTATCAGAAATAAAATAATTTGTTCAAGAATGTTTCATTGTAACAAGAAGGAGAACAGAATTATAGTCGAGTGAGTGAATTAAATATTATAATAATCCTTTAAAAATATGTAGTTAATTAATTTATAATCTTAAGACCCGGAGAGCTAGTGTTTAATGTGAAAGAAGGAATAACAAGAAAGTCCTTTGCTATTAAAAATGGAGGAACTGCATCTATAGCCTTCAAGGTTATAAGTATAAAGTCTCTAGATGTTTACTATTTATGTTTAAAATAAATTAGCATTTAGGAAAAACCTTTGAAAACATTTTTATAAACAGATAAAGTGTACAAATACGAATGCCTTTAAATTAGAACCAGTTAAAGGAATAATAAAAGGCAAGAGAAGAGTCACGGTACAGGTATTACTACTAGGTATAACACGAATAGATTAACTGAATTTAATCACAGATATTATTAATAAAGATATGATTTTTAAAATTAATTATATTCATTATTAATTGTTAGATGCAAGAGCAAATAAAGAAGAGAAATTTGCCGTACTGACAAAAATCGTGGATGAAGATAAACTTAGTTCGAGCAGAATTAACTTGCTTTTCCAGGACGATAATAACATTTCGTATACGTAGTAAAGCAGAAATTATATTGATATTTTGTACAGTCAAACCTCTGACGAAAACATAAATAACGGCCTAATAAATTATTTTGTATGCATTTCTGTTCAAAACAAATTCCCGGGAAAAAATGGCCGTTGTTTATATGTGTCCGTTATTGGAGGTTCGACCGTACATAAACTTTTTATTCATTATATTTACATCCTCAAATTTTTCTTCTAACAAATAGTATGAACTGCATTATTAATGATAACAACGATACTTTCTTAGGAAGAGATGAAAGCCACGTTGTGGAAAAAGTAAAATATTATTACTTTTATATAGAAATTTATTAAGAGTTTTATAATTTTCAAAATTTAATTTCAGTTAGATTATGCTTGCAAACGAATACGCACATCTATGTTCGTTCAAGCCATTATTTTGACATTTACGTTGTTCATTCTTATCCTAATCAACTCCGATACTAAGTCGAAAGAATACAAAGGGGTATTCTTTTTTTAGAAACTATTCGAAATTATATGAATAAAACTTTCAAAAATTGATTAAATAAATATTTTTAAATTGTATTGTTGTTAAAATTTATCTAGAATCCTTTAACTGCTTGGTTCTATCTAGTTCCGTTTTTGAGAATTTTGGGAAACGTTTCTCCCATAGAAAAAGCATCTGCTGAAGATGGCGTGAACAACCAAAGAGGTTACGAACCGAATAATACAGCTGGATAAGCAAACCAATAATATAGCTGGTTTCATTTGAAGTAGACTATGTCATTGGTTTGCTTATCTATCTGTATTAAAGCCGCTTTACGAGGCCACAGCCAAAACACTGGTCGTTGGTCGCGGGTTCGCTCCTGACAACAAATTGGCCACATTGAGTTTTCTTGGTTTCTTTCAAGTGTCTAATACTTAAATAAGAGTCAATTTTCACAGGAGGCATCTTAGCAGATCGCCGAAATGTTACACATTTTTAATTTGCAATACTTTCCTTCCTATGGGCACCGAGGGTACCTTTTTTCGTGCTCACGTGAGTTTGACCTGTTCGATAATCAGGGCGACCGAAAGGGTGAAAGACCGATCATATTCGGAACATTTCTTTATTAATGACCATTTTGCAAACTCCCAATTCTTCATTAAAAATCGTACTAAAATAATATTTACATATAGAAAAGTATTAATATTAAATGTAGTAATTTTTTTATCATTTACTGACGTTATCTAAATCATTATATGAAGCTATGATGGTACTGGTATCACCTGTATTCTTACACTATGGTGTAAGAATACAGGCACTACTCCCATTCGAGGACGTTGGAGAAGTGATTGAGCTTACTCGAGTGTCCACCAGATGTCGTGACGATGTAGAAGTCCAATTTTTACCATTGATAACTACTAGCAAAAATTGCTAATTGAATACGCGTATAATATTTTAAAAATCTTCATTAAACTGATATTTTTATGCTCTAAAAAAGTTTAAATTATATATTACTTTAGTTATTAAATGTAATTTAAGCTCATAAACCATCGAAAGCTTTTTAAATTCGTCCAAAAGCTTTGTGACGTAGTATAACCTCCCAATGATGGACACCGACCGGGAGTGATGAGTTTGTCCTTATTTCGAGATGTTTAATGTTTCTCAATATTGTAAATCATTACATATTAGACAATAAGAATGTCTTTTATTCGCGTGGAAAATGTTAAAATGCTCGTTAATTAAAGGTGTCCGTTATTTAGAAGTGTCCATTACGAACGGTTTTATTCTGTATGCATTTGACAGTAATTTTTGGGTTTGGCATATAATTTTTTCTGCTACAAATTCTAGTACAGCATAATTCTTAATAGCGGATCATATAATGCCTTGCAATTTCATGTTATGTCTGGCTAATTACCTTAACCTTACTAGTACATAATATTTTACAATTTATGTTTTATATGGTAAACTAAAATGGTAAACAACGATACAAAATGGTCTTCCCGTGAAGTGGCAAACGTCTGAAGTACGACCACATTCCTAACAAGTTATCGGCAGTCAAACAATAGGATTGGTATCACCTGTATTCTTACACTATGCCTAACACAAAAAAAGAAGAAACATCTATGAATGCCAAGTTATTGCCATCTGGTGGAATAAATGTTTAATATTTTATTTAAGCCATGAGAAATGTTATAAATAGTAACTTCGGGCATATGTTTAAATTATAATATTTTCATAACAATAAGAAAAACTAATTTAAATTTTAAAAGGATCATCACGAACATTTTAATAAAATTAATAAATGGAAAAAGAAGTCGGAGAGAGAAGACTTGAAAGAGAAACTTCGAAGTCATTATCTGTCAACTGTGAACATTTTTGGCTCTGTTACAAGTAAGTTAAAATAAATTATACGTTCGTACTAAAATCTAAACTGTTGGAGTGATAATAGTATAATTTTTATCATTTATTCTACTTCAACAAATATTAGCTACCAAGATAGCTGCCAGAAAAGATCGTATTTGTTTTATTAGAATAACTTCTACTATTACGTCAGTTTGACGTCATTTTACACTTTTCCCGTTACAAAAAAATATAGGAATGACGTCAGAATGGCGTAATTCTGACGAAAAGTGTTAAATTTCTTACCGCGTGGATGGGGATTCGAATTGGGTTCGGACTTCATAACGTTTTATGGATAATTCGATTATCTATAGTGCAGAGATTCCCATTTTTGTATTAATGTTACCATATTATTACTGAATTACATAATCTATTTTCTACTTACGTAAATACACATGTGTCCGAAACTTAAGGGCAGACGACATTTATACACGAATAGAGAGAACTATAGACGAATACAGACAAATATGGCAAGAACTATATTACTCGACGTGTAACACAAGGTAATTCACAGAAACTTGTAGGATTTTACAGATCAAAGCAATAAAAGTTATATTTAGTAGTTGGACATAAGTGGAAAGTGTTTATCTGTGCGGAGAGTATTGTCAGTATGGAATATATTCATCTTGAACTACGTTGCAGCACTAACAACGTTGTGACAGGCTCGTCACCGAGTGATTCGGGTGTTCTTGGGGCAGATTGGTCCATTCCTCTCTCATAACAGTTGTGTTTGTCCTTAAGTTTTGGGCATGTGTGTATTATATTCATTAATTCAAACATTTTCTTTACCCACGTTATTCTACTTTCTAGTCGGTTTGATTTTTCTAACGAAAATTTCGACAATAAAACAACAAAGTGAGAAAAAATATCCTATAAATAAAAGTGCAAAGGGACTAGCGACGTCATTCAGCATTAATGGCTCTACATCAGACTTTTCTTTTCCGTAATCTTCTTGACGGTTGGGATTAGGTTTATCGATGATACCAGTATCAAATAATCTAGTTATTCTATGGATTGAAAATAAAATAGGTTAAAAATGAAATTTAAAACGTTTAAAATAGACTGTAACTTACATTCTGCTGAATTGTTTCCTATGCGGGAAATCTTTTCTGAAAGCATAAGCCAAATCATATTTGAATATTGAATCCTTAGAAACACGAAATTTATTAGTTCCGTAGACGTCATAAAATTTCTTGATTTCTTTCGAAGTGGAAATAAGAGCGAAAGAACTAGTTGTTACTTTCTTCCATGATATATCTTCATTAAAAAAATGTTTATTCTTTTGGATGTGTTCTCCTATTATTCTATTGCTTGATACAGGAGATTCCTGCGTGGAAGTTGTTTACAATTAGTAGAACACTTCGAAAATATTTATCAATAGTAATGTCTGATTTTATAATGACAAAATTTATTAAACTTATAATTTTTTAGCGTCAGAACTTAAATAGTAAATATAATTAAAATTCACCATTAAATCTTTATTTATAAGACTCTGAGCTACAGTTCCACAAGAATATTCTCCGTTTTGAATAGCAATTGCTAATTCTTCGGCTGTAGTCGGTAAGGATTCGATGACAGGAGAGCTCATATTCGATGTTAATGTTGCAGTGTAACTGCAAACCAGAACTATAATCGACATTAACCAGATTGCAATTAAAAATCTAGATCGAAGTCTTCGAACATAATCTATATCTCCGCCTAAAAATCATGAATAACGTTAAATATTGGCTTTTATTCTTTAAGAAAAAAAAATACTAAGATTTACCTTGATAAACAAAAGTTCCAAAGAGATACCAGAAAAAATTTCTTCGTAACAATGGGAATAAATCAACATGTTCTAAATTTATGATTTTATGTACCACAAAACCAAATATTAATAAAGTCCCAAATATCATTAACCAAATCTGAAAGAAATTACTCATGTTATTAGTTACATACAACATATGACTTCTTTTTTCATGAATTATTTAACATTACTTGGATTGAAAAAGGCTGAAGCAGGGAACTCCAATTAGATGTCTTTTTAGGGGTTCTAGTAATGAATTTTATATAAAAATGTGTAACTTGTGAGGAATAAACAAGGGCATCGATATATTCGTCCGTTACGTAGAGTGGAAGGAATGACATATCAGCTTCCTGTAAAAATTGCATTCAATATGGAGTTAAAGCAATTTATTTATTATAAGAAAGGAAAACATTTAGAAATAATACTTTTCTTTGAAGTTGTCCAACCATTCCAGTTAAAGTTCCATTTTTAGTTCTGGTTCCAAAAGATGTCGCCAACGGCATAACTACCTGATATCTGTTTACGGTAAATATAAGATTAAAAATTTTCTCTCTTAAATACAATATACAGGTTCATTAATTCGACATCCGGTAATCCTGAATTGTTCAATAATAGTTTGGTATGCTAGTATTCGGTAAACCGGCATTTGTTTGGACATACCGTGCGCTAAACACTCGGACGGAAACTCCTGCAACGGCTCAACGACGTCTTGGTTTACATTGCAGAGACATTCACTACAAGATTTTTCCTGCACCATTGGCAGGCAATTATTATAAATAAATTTGCATGTACAGCGACTGTTAAGCATCTTGCCGTTAGCTTAACAAGTTATATCGTTGGCTTGGTTTACAGTGGTCCGTGACTGAGAAGCATAGACTGAAACAAACTGGGGCGTATTATCTGCAGAGATGAATTCTAGTTATGTTTGGAATCATATGGACACCGTGTTAATATGTTGAAGATCCCTAAGCACTTCAATTTCATCTTTACTATTGAACAACAGACTGTCTAGAGAACCACTACGTGTGATATTTGGTCAGCACTATTAATGGTACGAGGAATATTGCTGAAACAGCGATACGTTCAGGAAATCCTGCGCCTTATGTATTTTTTTACAGTACAGGGTTACAATAGCAATTTTTAACGGGGATTTAAAAATAAAATAGTTGTGTGTGGCCGACCAATGTCTCCGTCACGTTACCGCATTCTTCCTTCGCTATCCTAGGAGTGTAAGGGTTCTGGAGAGTACTTTGCAATATCTATTGGCAAGTCTGTTGCAATATAACATAGAGTGTTTGTATGCCTTCATGCTCGACACATGTATCCATGCAACAGGAAGTCCTATAACGTACTAAAAGTTCCTTTAAATTATACCGTTGTTTCACAGAAAATTGTCTCTTTGCTTATTACCATTACTTATTGCAATCACTTATTACCGCTGCCATCCATTACATTCGTATTAATAACGTTTCATTTGAACGTTAGTGCATAATTTTTTGAATTACTATAAATTTTGCTGTCTAGATGGCCGAAGAGTTTAAAGGACAAGCCTACACCATATTGGAAGATTTGGGATTGAATTCGATGGTCTGTTCTGGATATGTCGGACTCTTCTCTTTACTATCCAATCGTCCCTATTATGAGCATGGAAAAAAGCATGGAGCTTTATGCTGATTCGGTGGAAAGATTATATATACTGTATAGTTATGTATTTATTTCACTATATACAAATGAAAATATATTATTTAAAATATAAGTAGATATTATAATAATTCTCACCTAAACTGTAATTTTTCCTGTATTGTTTGGAATAATTCATATTTATAACCTCCAACAATTTTCGTTTGGGATTCGTCAAATTGCATCATTCCGGGAAACTGAGAGTTTAAAGCTCATGAAATTAATTAATTTAAATTCAATTATATAAATAAGAAACATAAAAATACCTGTATTCCCAAAATTTTCCAGATATAATTATCATTTTCTGCAAATATGCAATATTATTTACGGTTAAAAAAAGTGATTTAATGCTATTTAACAATCCTACTTACTTTTTTCCCCATAATTTTTATAAACATTTACTAATAATATCAATATATATATAAAATGTTTAAGAAAAATTTCCTTAGAAGCCATTGCTCTAACACCGAAGAGAACCTTGAGTGCTGGAAACAAATGTTTGATCTATCTGCGATCGTTGCTAGCGCGATTTCGTGTTGAAAGTGAAATGAAAATATTTCAGTTTGGACTGGTGTCAAAATAAATGTCGCAATCTAGAGAAAACGGATTCAAAGTTTTAATATATTCAGTTATGAGATCAATATATCAATTTATAACATGCAACGGCCAAATGCCCTTTGCGTGTTATATACATCCTACATTTTTGGAGATCTGGGATTGAATCCAGGCAACCGCTCTGGGGATCCAGGTTCGAATGCCCGAAAAAATTCTAGAGGTCGCTGTCCGTAGAATTTTTTCGGAAACATCAGGCCGTTTCTCGGTCATTTTCATAATGCAATCGACTTATTCATTGTTAGCAATTACACTTGAAATTGTGTGATTCTTTTCCATCGGTATAACAAGTCCTAGTTCACAATAACGACGAAAGTAGACAAAAGCATATCAATAATGGAATGTTATTTTATATGCTATCGATTCAATATTTTATTGTTTCATTATGTTATTGTCAGGAAATAGTTCTTTATTCCGTGCGTGCTCTTTTATATCTTCGTATAAATTTAGAAATAATTGTTCGGTGTAAAGAATTATATATTTTGGATATATTTTTCTTGCATTTGTTTCCGTTTTGAGATTATTCTTATTGTACTGTACATATAAAAAGAAATTTATTCAATTTTATGAATTTTAGAAGTTTTGGCTTAATTTAATTTATAAATTAATTAAGGCGGTATGAAAATATGATTAATACCATAGTAGGTAATAGACCATTGTCATACGACGAATATTTTTCAAATGATTTAAAACAGTAGGAAATTGTAAGGAAAAGGTATTTGCTACGATTGGATACACTTCAGTGGTATCCAGTCGAAAAGGTTACTTCTTATAATTTAAATAACGTAACTTATGATGTAATTTCTTGATATATTCCCTCTAAATAGATTTCTCCTACACACTTAACATACCGAAGAAATTAAGCACGTTGGGATCAAACTGAAAACATCCACAGATTTACGGATGAAAATAATATATAAAATGTAATTTATTATAGTGTTTAGGCAATGTAATTCTTGCTCATTAATGAAGCAAACTGTACTTCAATTTTACGGTTCATAAACACATTCTCTAGTTATGTTTTAGCTGAAGAATTAACTGTATGATAGTGGTATTAAAATCATTTCAAAAGCGAAGTTTTTGGGAAATAAATCACATTTTTACATAAATATTGAATTGATTGTTACTTATTAATGCTAATACACATTAGGAATCGTCCATTAATTACGTGTACAATTTAAGGGATCACGAAATGTACATCGTTGTACACGATGGGCAGGGAGGGAATCCGTGGACTTTTTTAGAGATACAGATTTGTTCGTACAAGATTACACGTCGTGTGAATAAACTACCACTTAGAAAATATTAGAAACTTTTTAAAGTCGTAGCTTGAATGTCAGAGGGGTCCGTGAACTATTATACACGTGAAGCGTACTTACAGTAATTTAGTCTACGTACAGTACATGTAATAAAGGGGAGGAGGTTTGACAAAAGTACGTCATTGTATACGACAGTGAGGGGGGGGTGAAAAATGGCTCAAAACTGTACATGTATTTAATGGACGTCCCATATTTACACGAGGATTAAAAATTACACTTTTTTTTTTTTTTTTTTAATTTATTGAACATGGAAAATCGTCAACTTCGAAGAAGCAGCTATATAAAAAAATATGCAGTCAAACCTCGTTATAGCGCCCTCCTAAATAGCGCTTACTCTCGTAAACTATCAATGGATAATTGTAAACATATTTTTACCATAAAATTCAATTTAAAAACTCTTTATCTACTTCTGTATCTGTGAATTACTAAATGCACAATTTTGCATTGCAAACGATATTTTATCACCAAATCAGACGACGTATCAAACTCAAACTTGTGTTACAGTTCCTATAAATTCCCATTATCAATCATCGTCTGTCTGTCTTTCCTTAATCTCAAGAATGGAGTTAGATACATAAAACTAGAAACAAGATATCGAAAGCCATGAGGCAGATGGTCCCGATTAACTATAACAGAATTTCCGATACAAAACCAGAAGTAACGTTATTTTAATTCAAATATTTTCCCTCCCGAAAGGTGTTAGATAGATGACCGGCACGACTCTATTGTTAAAGGAAAAGTATGATGTACAGGGGCAATCCACTTCTAATTTGAGGTGGAGAGCATATATTTTAAATTAAATAAATTTAAAATTTAATATTAAATATTAATATAATTAAATGTAAGAATTTTCCTATACTTTATACTCATACAAACAATTTAATTATATTTATTTAAAATTTAATAGATGAACAGAAAAACATTAAACAGGATAAGTTCTGTATTAAAATTAACCGAATTATTTAAATAATTAGGTTACGATTATTAACTAAAGCTACGATTTATATTTTAAAAAGTACTTTTTAAATTATTTAATTAAATCATAATTTTACTTATTTATCTTAGCACAAGATGGCGACTTTATCATCTGTCGCTAGACCCAAATTCTCGCCCAAAAGTATCCAGTTTTAGGTATATTTGACTGTATTAGAATTAAATATTAATGATAAAATATCCTTTTGTATTTAAAACAGATTCACTAATACGAAACTATGTTAAACTTAAATACAGTAGAACCCGCTAACTGGCACTAATGGGAGTTGAAGGTTGTTTAGCGGGGTGTTTTCTCCGATGACGTAGATACAGAGTAAAGTAATCAAATCTACACAGAAATTTTACTCAGCTTTAGTGTGTTTTACTGCTGAATTTATTATTAGAGGAAAATGAGCTAAAAAAATTTATCATAGTACAATATACAATAATAAGGTATCGCAAAAACTTCTGGATATCGAAGTCACTCGTTAATTATAATGAATTTTTATTGGCAGTATAATTACTGTATAATTTTTCGAAAAAAATCCGACCTAGTTATGCGAAGTCTGAGCTTGTAGGGGTACTCTACATACGTTTAAAATAATGCTAATGCATTTATGAATATTTGGGTGAGTCTATTAATATAAAAATATTTTTACCAAAATCAAGCGGCGGATTGCATACTGCTCACCTCTGTTGTAAGTGTAAGTAATGTAAATATTTCCAGATTTTTATTTGTCTGCCTTCATCTTTCCTAACATAATTTGGATTCCCTCTTAACATTGCATGGTAAGAGGGCACTTTGCTGACGTAAGTTTCATCTATACACGTTTCGTGTGTTGATTAAACATGTTTTAATTTCGTATACTGTATACAATCGGTTTTATTCTTATCTAGAAGCAAATGAAGTTAATGATTTTATGCATTAATATTCAAATATTAAATATGTAAAGAACACTTTAAACACTTTATGCTTTTTAAACACTTTATGCTTTATTAAATTATTTTTAAATTCACTAAACTGGACATAGAATGTTGAAAATAAACACATTCTTTATAATATGGGAACTATTTATGTTATATAATTGCTTTAATTAACGAACTTCTTCCTGTTTATATGAATAGTAATTCTTTGAAAATGATATCAACCGATTATATTTTCCTGTAGGGAATCAATCAATCCGGTTTATGTCTCTGAGAGTTTGGATACACGTACAATACAAACAACTCATTTTTCTTTGTCTGGCCGTGTCCGAATAAATACGAGTATACGGTGTTCCAAATATGCTATTTTCTGGTATTTTAAGTATCATTTTTTTCAGTTAACGAACACAGATTAAATACATTGACTGTTTTTGAAAGCGTTATAATGCAAATGAGACAGAGAAACTGCTCAGAAAGGAATTTAAAAAGGAGTTTCAAAAATTCTGAATCAAAGATTATTCAATAGCATGTCGATTCGATAATAAGCACTTGTAGCACTTATCCTGTACTCCTCTTATGATCTCTCGTCGTAATTGATAAATTACATAGACTACTTAACAATGGGTAATTCGTCTCTCACCATTTATATTGTGATTTTGAAGTGTTGCAGTAAGTTTATGGGAGGTTAATTAAAATTTAATGCCACAGATGATAATTCACTTTTGAATTAGATAGTAAAAAAATACAGACTTTTGTTTTAAAGTGTCTTCACAGTTTTGTTCTTCTCACACATCAAGAACCGCAGTCATATAGTGGGGTCGACCTTCACTTGGAGGCTCTTTTCTGTTTCAGAATACAAAAAAAATTATTTGTACTCTAATAGAAAAAAAAGCAATTAATGTTCGTCATTTTAGCTCTTCCTGTACAGTAAATAAAGGCCATCTGACAAGATGTATGCTTCCCGGATAGACTTTCTGTTGGAAACTGGTTTGTCTCTGTTTAGGTGCTATAACCGTGAAGAACATCCGGAAAATTCAAAAATTAGAATACAAATATTTTGTATTAATATTTTCAGGGGTTCCATTTGCAGATATTAAATGAAAGGCACAGTACAGGCAGTGACGCGTTATCCCTTCATGGGGTCCAGGTGAATTTGAATTGGGGAGTCCCATGCATTGAGTTGACTTCAAAATTTTTCTTCGGAAGAATTTTTGAGGGGAAATATTGTCTTATAAAAGATTGGTTTGGGTCCCCTTGTTGGTGGGGACCACCAGGCATTTGTCTCTTTTTCCCATAGGATAACGTACCACTGATTCTAGGATAGAGAGAATAAAGCAATGGGTAATTTGTCAATGCCTCTAGAGAAGACTTTCTATGGTAAACTGGCCTTTATTTGCATATTAGACACGTGAAGAAAATGCAAAAAACTTCAAGTGGCTGGCCCCCGACGGACCCGAATACGTGACCAAATGCTGAATGGTGTTATCCACTTCGACCGCTGATGGACCTATTATTAACTTAAAGTACGTTAACTGGGGTTCAAGTTTTCGTTTTAATGCAGTTATCGATAGATTTTGTTAATGTATTTTGTTCGGGGAAAGAACAATAGTAGATACTGCTTGGAGAATATTGTAACACCACTGTTGTACTATAGTTTCTGATCAGTCTCGAATAGTCGCCATAGCATTTGAAATCTGTTCGATCTTTTGAAATAATTATTATTAACCTTTATTAATATTAACATTAGAAAATGCGTGATAATGACCGTAATATTATGAACGTAGTCAACACAGTTTGAATTGTTTCTAACTATATTAGTATTACTTGCACGATGGACACGTCGTCAGTGACTCATCGTCTACTAGATTAAATAAAGACGAGAGTCATTTCAAATGGGATCCTCCAACCATTATTACATATATTTTTTATGAGGATATAGAATTTCTCTTAATAAATATAGTATTAAAATTGCCTAAAATTACCGGTATTTAAGGCTGGCTGTAACCTCTTTAGTTACGCACGCTCTTTAGTTACATGTATATAGGCCTATAGATTGTTAAAAATATATAAAAATAACAATATATGTTTATATATATATATATTGTTTATTTTTCGTATTTTTCAACGAATTATTAATTTTTCAATAGGATATGTTTGTCTTTTCAGAGTCACATTTACGTGTAAAATGTTCATTTGGACAAGTTTCAACGTAAAAAAAAATTATGCAGATATTATTTATACCTTGAAAACCTACCTTGAAAATACCACTCGGCAGATATTCCACGCGTTGAGTTGTAGTATACATGCAGTTTATCGTAGCAAAATTTCCAATTATAAATGACTATTTTTAAATTTTGAATGGTAATATAATTAATAATATTTGATTCGAAATATAATGAGTGTGTAGTTTTTAACACTCTGAATATCGACGGTAATTTTAAAAAATAAACATGGATATTTAGGTTTTAAAAAGTAACCTGAATTGGCATTTGTTTACTTTGGGATCGGATGCGCCTAGCCCGTGTTCAGTCGAACTATTTTTCGATCCTAATCTAAATTTATCTTTATTTCTTTAGACATAATTAATGTTCTTCCCGAAACCGGTCGTTAAAATAAAAAAAAGCGAAAAAACTACCTATTTCTCACCTGTCGCCTGGGTTGGAGCCTCACTACTCACTCACTTCCTTCTTGCTTCAAACAATGGGCTTTTTAAAAATAGTTTTATGCTATTGTTCAGCTTTAATTTCCAAGTTATTCTTTAGGAAGAAGTCATCTGTAAATTTATTTATTCTTCAGGAACTAACAAAGTAACTCTTCGTAACTGAGTAAATCATTATACTAAAAACAAAAAAACTAATTAATTGACAGCATAATGTACCTACGTATTAATTTGAATTAAATAAATTATCTTTTATTATTGTTTTATATAGAAGGTTTGATTTGATGAGACACGGCAATGCAACACGTAGACCATCTGTAGGACTTTCTACCCGAAACTAGCCTCTATTAGGCGAGGAAAACCCGGAAAAACACATCTCCAGCCGTGTGACAGGGCACAACTACCAATTTTCAGTGATTTTATTCACTCGTCCACTATTGAGACGTTTTATATAAAATACACTACGAGACAAAATCTCTGGCTTTCAGAAATTCGGACCACTTTCGTCCCCAAAGTTACCTAATTTTTACTCCGGTATTTTATGAAGCTAACCAGGACACTAATATTAAGTTGAATGACTTGTTTATGGTGGTGAAATGGTGCAAAATCTATTATTTCCTATAAATAAATTACGAGTTCTTTTTCACTGAAGTTAATGAACTTGCAAAATTTTTATAGCAGAATTTTTCCCTTTTAGACAGGGTTTTAACAAAGTTCTCTTTTAAACAGGTTTTACTGTAATAATTCAAACAAGTAAATTTCTTATAGAAATTCGACTAGCAATTTAAATTCCAATGATTTTATATATTTAACTTTCCTTTCTATTTTATATGATAGCCATTTATTTTTTAGAATACGAATTTATCTGAAGTTATGAATTCATTGTTATTTTATATATAATATGTAAATAAATAAAACAAACCAGGAAGGATGAGTCCAGGAGGAAAAAAACCGTTCTGTTTCTGGCAATAATTTAAATATGCGTGCAGGTAAACTTGTGTTTAAAGAATATAAATTCATTCGTTCTATTGTAACTTTATTATCTAGTAGCCTTGAGCTAGGTTCAAATGAATGTATCTAAATATATCTATCTTGACGCTTGAGCGAAAGTAGAAATTCACAGATTCTTTACACGTAACACGTAATCAAGTGTACTGTATTATAACATGTAATTAAACCATTTTTTAGGGTTTAATTACATGCTAGCAGGGCCATCGAGAGGGGGTAGATGTGAGAATTTTTCTTCGGGCCAGAAGAAAACTTAGGGATCTATAGTAGTATTATCGCTATAACTTTGTTTAAAATGTCAAAAGGGGTAGACAGGACTCGTTAAAGGTGCCGTTCTAACTTCATCCCCATACTAGCTTTATGATAGCGAAATCTTTAAGTTAATGAATATCGTAAAATCTGTCTAAAGCCTAACCTGATTAAAACGGAAAAACATTTGTTAGGCCACGGTTTACACGGGTTTTAATTTATTTAGTTAAATTTACTTATATGTAGCACTCCATCGACCAATGGCAGTATTTTTTGTAATATTTGTTCAAGGCCGCTAGCTGACAATAAAGTTTTTACTCCTAACGAGTAGCGATTTCCTACGAAACAGGACAAGTTTTTCGTCGCTAAGCTTCTTTTGGTAACAAATATCTTGACAATTATTAGATTATATACTTACAAAATGATATAAATCTAGTTTTTAAAATAATTTCCTTTAGGAATTAACCTATGACCTTTCTTCTTTATGGATATAAAATTCATCGAGTTGTGTTTTAATTAGTCTTCTGGTTCAAAATAATTCCTATAACAATAACTTATTATTATTTTACTTATCAGTTTAGGTGTTAAATCTTTGATTAATGTGTTCCTGTGTATAGTAGAATATAAGTAATTGCGTTACGTAAGAAACAGGTTTTCTCCATTCTCTACATAAAGGTATCGTGCGTGATTTTACACAAAAGGTTGTTTTTTATTGCAGTGGATGCACAGTTATAAGTAAGGTACGTATTGATGATTCTTTCGTTTAGTTTAAACACTAACATATAAAATTATCCTACGAATTTTATATTTTAAAACTCTTTCTACAAGAGTCTATTATACAGTAATCATTTGATTGATGATGGCATTGATGACAATTGTAGATAAGTAACTTTAATACACTTAACAATTGAAGAAATAGAGGTATCAAATTTTAAAATGAAATAATAATGTTATTAAACGTTTATACCATTGAACAAGTTTCGCGGGTTGCGCCTGACTGGCGGGCTGGCCGGAGTTTGTCGGGCTTTCTTTACGTGTCTAACACCTAAATGGGAGCAAGTTTACTATTGAAAGTTTTCCCCCGTTACCAGATTGTTCATGTGCTACGTTACCTTATCCCATTACTCCACTCCTATTACAGGCCAGCAGGGCCACGAGGCCTGGAAAACATTTCCTCCGTTGCTTTTCTTGTATATTAAAAGAAATTCCTTTATTTTTAATCAAATTTTAACTCTGTTCTGCTTTGAATATACTAAAGCTTTAATAAAACAATGGCATTGTGCCATTGAAGCAATGGAAAATATCTTCAGTTGTGCGAGAGTGAAACTAGATAACGATATATCCCAGTATTTCTAGGTGAACGATTAAGTCATTTTACATTTAACACATATAAAGTAATTGATAAATTCAAACCTTCATGCGTTCGTAGTGTAGTAGTACAGGAATGAATTTCTTTAAAAATATTACAAGTAAAACTATCTTACAAAAAAAACTGTTTTTTATCTGTAAGATAATCGTATTTTCCTCGTACGTTAGGGAATTATAGGTTTGTCAAATCATTATTACCGAGTGAAATTCTAGCGAATATCACAGATTTTCCGTATACAATAAGGGCATCACATGCCAACTGCGAGGATTCTATAAGTAAGACCGTATTTGCCGAAACATGGAGTCTATTACACACAAATCTTTATTGCTCATAGAGAGCAAGGCCACCAGTGGCTGACTGGATAAAACCATTCACCGTTGGTAGTTGGTTGCGGATTCCTGCCTCACCAGTTTTGTTCGCTTGTATTCGGCAGTGCGACACGTGGGTGGTCTACCGAGTGGGATGCTTCCCGAGAGGACGTTCTATGAGAAACTGGTCTCTGTTTAGGTGTTTAAAACGTGAAGAACATTGGGAATACTCCACGTGGCTCCACGTCCCTTTGCCTAACAGTGGATGAGTAAATAAAACCGATTAATTATTAAGTAAATAAATTAAGCGAGATAATCAAGTTCACAATCTTCGCCCATCTCTATTTACAATAAACAGGAATCGCACGGTATCTAATATCTTTTCCGTTTAGGCAGGTTCCGTTTCAGACAGGTTTTACTTTATTACTAAAGTTTTTCTGGAAAGCAGTTGAAAAAGATTTTTATAACTATTTTTACACGAACGTAATTAATATTTTATAATTGTAAAACGAGTAAAACTTGGAACGATCATAATTAACTCTTTCACAATACGGGAAAACAATGTCTGTTTTCCCTATTTTATCTTCCTTTTAAATACTTTTTAATGTTATATCTTAACTTTAATTATATAGAAGTTAACGTTGAATGTAGTCTAGCGAGGATGTAAACAATTGTGATATTAATTTAATTAATAACACGAATTTAACCTAAATTTATCTTTTGACATTGTCTTTAGTTAGTGCGTTACGCGGTCGACAGGGTAGACATGTTACACGTCGTCCATACAGTACAGATAATATTCACGGTAAGGAGATAAATTCCTTGTTTATTAAACGAAAAAATAGTGTTTGTAAATGTGTTGAGCTGTTACTTTATCCAAGTTTTGATTACGCCGAAGCTGGAAATTTTATATCTATATAAAGTAGGTGGGCAGATAATTTTATGTAAACAAAGTCCTGCTTTGTTACTGTTTTATTCAATTTCTCTTTATACAGTATACAATTGTATAGTAAAACCTGTGTAAATCGGAAGGTAGGTTTTCATTTTATTCGAGTTCCGTTTTAGACAAGTTTTACTGAGTGTGAGTAATTATTTATCACTTATCACATTATCATTTACCGATAACTAAAGTTATGTAGAATTTCTCAATGAATCCTTTAATAAAGTAGTATAAACTAGTAAATTTACTAAAATAATACTATACTATTGTGATATGATGTTTATTGTGTGTAGTATAATAATATATAAATGAAAATTACTTAGTTTTATAATGCGTAAGCGAGAAATGCAAGTATACTTCATATCTTTTTCTAATCATTATCGTTGTCAGAGAGCGGGAAGTGGCATCAAGGACATAATAATCATTATTAATGATTACGTCAGTTCATCTTTTCTGACAAACGTAGGCCTATATTTTCAAATACCTTCACGCAAAATAACCTAAGCAAGTTCAGTGTGTGGAAAAAGTTTGTGATGACATTTATTGCATCAATTGATATACACTATAACATTTGAAAAATTGCAAATAGTAAATCAGTTAATTATAAAAACAATATGTAGAGGAAGAAATAATTTAATACGGTAGACGTTCCTTATAAGAAGGGTTAGAGCGTAAAGCGTGCGCCCTATTTCTCATGAACACAATGCCCTAAATTGAGAGCCAAGTGGATAAAACTATGTGGGTTAGACCTCGCCAGGGGGTTAAACACGTAAAGTTTTTCGGGTTTTTTTCACATTAGTAACGTCTAAATAGCGGCCATTTCTATAGAAAGTCTTCCGAGAGGCACCCTTCTTGGTAGATCGCCCACGTGTTACGTTGCCGTATACAAATAAACCTAAATTGAGATTACTCTCGTGAAAATTTCAGCTTTAACTGTAATATCACGATGGCCGAGACCGTTTTCTTATATGTAGGGCCATATCCCTCACCGAATTCATTATGGGCTATCCAAACCAAGCAGGTATGTTTAGAAAGGCCCTCGGGTCTATGTTACGCAGAAAGAAAGATAAAGACACGGTATTACGTATAGTTGTAGTATATAATTTATCTGGTGGTAAAAGCAAGGGAGTGTTGTATAACTTATTACAATGAAATCTTCATTAACGGATACTTCCGATAGCGGATGCTGATACTTAACGGACATTTATACAATTCCCAGTCTCTTTAAATAGGACAGCTATTGTATTTACCTCTAAATAGTGGACAAACTTCTCGGTCAGACGGTGTCCGTTATTCGAAGGTTGTACTGTATTCTATTTTTATAAATTTCTTATTCTATACGATAGCGTGTGAATATCTTATCTCTCTTATTTTCTGTTTGAATATAAATTTCCACTGTCGTCTGTTCGTCAGTCAGTCCGAACTCGAGAACGGAGTTTGATATATGAAAATCGAGACCAGATAAGGAAAGCTTTAGGGATGGAGGGCCTGATTAATTTTAAATAAAAGTAAAAATAACATCGAAAAACCGGTAATGTGCCGTCTTCTTGCTATCAACTGCATATCTAATACTTAGATAACAAGTTCAAACTTCACAACATATTTATTAGAGAGTTATATAATTATGCTGCTTGACCTACATTAGTTGTAATAATTAAACCACACATTAATTTTGTGCATTTAATTTTCATTTGACGGTATTGCAGACTCGAAATGATGCGTGATATAAGAAGTACACTATACATTTGTCCAGACAATCACTTGAAGTTTCTTTGCACGATCTCCTATGCCACGTGACTCACGAAAAACCCTATATGTATGTATATTTTTACTTAATAATGTAATTGATATTGAACCTCAGTTGACATTAAAACATTATCCTTGAAGCTGTCAATCAGTCTAATTACAAAAGTTTATGCCTAGAGACACCATTAAAGTAATGTTTCGAGAAGCCAAAAATCCTTGAAAATAATCATTAAAAAAACAACAAAATAGACAAATAAAATAAAAAGAGTCGTTCATGTTGTTAACCATTAAATGCTCTTTTGTATAAAATGAGATAAGTTAATGCATCCGCGTACCGTTCTGGGGGGTTCGGAATCGAATCCTATCCTTCGAAAAATCCCACGAGTTTTTAATGGGTGTTCTTTCTCTGAACACCAGACTGTCACCTTTGTGGACTTGGCCAAATCCACAAAGGCAAAAAAAGGACCTTCTTAGTGTCCCCAGGTAAGAAGGGGCAAAAAAGCAGGAAAAATTGATTAAATTTATTATTTAAAAAAGTGATTGATTAAATAAAGCAACGCAACACCTGGGCGATCTTACAAACGGGACGAAATCTGTTTCGTCCTCTTTGTAAGATCGCATGTTACATATAAATAGGAGACAGTTTCGTTTTCCCGAGAGACAAAATTGACCCCTATTTACATGTTAGAAACGTGAAGAAACAAGAAAAATTTCGTTGGTCAGGCACGAACTCGCGACGAACTACCCCAAATCCCCATTTAAAAAAAATCCTAGTATATTTTTATTTCTGTTTGACACATTTTTTTGAACATTTCCGTGTTCAGCGGTATTATCTGCTTCTCCAGGGTCGTTGAGAGCTTGTATGTAGCGTAGAACAGGCCTCTTTTGCCGTTTATGTTTGAACAAATGAAACACGTATACTGTTTCTTTATTAATAAAAGCAGTCTTAGAGATTTTATTGTTTGTTAGTAAAAGTAACATTATTATTTAGTAGTCCACATCATCTATATTTTGCATTATTTTTCCAAGCAAAGCCAACCCACCCTGTTGGAAGATGTCCATCTGTTGCCACCCTTATAAAACGAATTCGTGAATTTCTAATGAGATAAATAAAAAAAATAATAAATTTTGCTTATTTTTTGTTTTACACATTGAGCCAGCATTGACAAGGAGGAAAGTTTGCGTGTTGACTTACTTTAATATGAATACGAATGGAATTTTTTTGTTTGTTATTCTGTTAATTGAAGGTAATTTAAAATTTTCAAGGTTTGATTGCCTATTGGCAGCTGTCCTTTGGCGAAATAACATTCTACATTCGATGAAACAGTGTTGATAAAACGTGAAATAAGTATAAAGCGTTTTATAAAGATAGATGTTTGTCCTAAAAAGTCTATAATAGTTTAAAGTCACCTTTCGAATTACTTTAAAAAATGACTATGTGTGATTGAAATAGCTTAAAAAAACGTTTCCTGGAACTGTCTAGAACGTTTGAAGATTCAGAATAATTTTAATTTAATAAGAAGTTTTTAAATTTGGGTAAGTATATTTAAGTTTACATAGCAATTATTTAGAGCTTTAAGTTGTAAAGTTTGATTATAAACATATCACATCAATCTATTATTCTTAATTCATTTTTAATGTCACTACGGAATATTGGAGGTACGAACACGATTCAGATCCCTTAATCTATCATGGGTATTACATCGTTTTCCTAATCTTTCACCATGGACTTCAACTCAAAAGAGTTTGAATCCATTTAGTCTCCCAATAATATTTTAAATAGTGCCAGGCCCTTCAAAGTTGAACAATAAAAATTAAACTTAAAATAGTATTGGAAGACTGAACTGAGGCTTTTTTCCTCTCTCACCTATCTACTGATCGTTTCTTTGAGGGTCAGATCCAAGTATAATAGGCTTAATTGTTTCAAATTTCTCTATTATTAAATCTATTATTTAAATAGCTATTTGAAAACTGGTAGTTTTTCAGGGGGAGGTTTGCGCCTTGTGGATACCCTTGTCACGAAAAGAATTAGGCGTTTTCCTCACGTGTTTAATATCTAATTAGGTATTAATTAGAGGTCAGTTTTCTATTGAAAGTCTTTCCGGAAAGCACTTAGCAGATTGCCGAAGTGTCGTGTTGCCTTAGTACTCCACTCCGTATTTAATATTAACTTTAAGGCAAGTTTTTCATATAAAGGTCAAATATAAGATTAATATCGAAATGTTTATTTCAATCTATACACACTTCACCACAGATGTTTGAAGCTGAATGTAAAAACATTTTTAAATTTAGGTTATGAAAAAATATTCAACGGTTAATTAAAACAATATTTAATTTTAAAATATCGATTTATAATTACTGTCTGCAGGCGATATTAGTGTTTAAACATATTAAATTGGTTATAGCTGTCTTATTCGTATGTCTCGTTGTCTGTCTGTCTATATAAAGTCGAACCTCCAATAACGACCACATATGAACAACATTTATTTTTTCGGGACTTTTTTCTTTCTGAAATTCACACAAAATAACCTTTAAACAGCGGCCATTTTTAGGTTCCCATTACTGGCCGTTGTTCAGAGTTTTGACGGTATTTAAATTTTTAAGGTGTTCGAGATTTTTCGAAGGTTATTTTTTTAAATTGCAAATAATATACTTCGGTTATTGTTATCCCGTGAAACATTTGGATTAGAGCCATTAACGAGGTAAGAATAGGTGTTAATTTTTATCAACATTCTGTGGTATGTACCATTTTAAATTCTGATTGTATCTAGGATAGATTTATGTACCAAATTCCAATACCGATTTACGTACCAACTCGTTGTGAAGTGATCAGGGTCTCTAGCTCGACCACCTGAGATTTCAATGAAATTTGACACAAAGGTAGCTAAAGAGCTTAAAATAAACCATTAGCCCTATGCATTGCATGGTTCCTGAAATATGTCAAAACGTGAAGATACCTCCGTATGATTGGTACTAACCTAACCTAACCTCAGGTAGGTCCGTACCAATTATTACTCCTGTTTTATTTTTTATGTCAATTTTTTGTGTTGATATAAATTTCCCTAAAACCTGGTTTACAGGCAGGAAATAATACAAGGTTAATTCATCGCGTGCGGACTATGCGGACCAAGGACGGCTGATACACGAGGCTGAGTACACGAGGCTGAGTACACGTGTGAACGATAGAGAGTTTTTCAGGATAGTATTTTCAATCAACAGTAGGCAAAAATCGCCAAATTCCCGTCGAAAATAGCCCAAAAATTGTCACACTTTGTTTTATAAAGTCTAAATGATATGAAATAAAATTAAGTGTGCATGTTCTCATCATAGTTTGTTCTTCTGTGATCAATGTTCCCTCTAATTTTTTTTGTACATGAACGGAACATATACTTCTCTGAGCAAAAAAAAATAATTTTGCTGAGCAGACTGAGCAAAAATTTTTCTGGGCATATACATATATAAAATTTTATTTTTTCCTATAAAAATTAAAATAATTAATTATAAAGTAGAGATTAAAATTCATTTTAAAACATACTTTCATACAAAATATTATCTTTTGTCAATGATTTAATGTATTTAATCGAAATATATGTAGCAATAATCACGTTGCAGACAGAGTGAGAAATAAGTAAACAACAATTAAAATCAGTGTGCATACTCGCCTACGTGGCACATAAATTCTCGTGCGCGGCAACAATTTGAGCAGTGCGCGGCCGCGCAGCTTAGAGGGAACATTGTCTGTGATATAGAAGTAGTGAAGTACTTCCCCAAACTACGTCTCTTTGGGTTGGTTCACCGTATGTATCACGGGGTATGATTCGATATAGTTCATCCAGGCTCGATGGAAAGCACACCTCCATACTCAAGTTAGACAATATTTATAGTTTATTTACAAATTCTATATGTAGAGTGTACAAGTTCAAAAACAGTATATTGACCGTATTCATCGTGACAGGTGGCAGCACCAAAACATCCTGGACACTTGGTACTTCCGGTTCTTGTTTTTTCCCTTGCTTGCCCTAGTAAACAACATCTGTTCCGAACTTTTTTAACACATCCTGAAAATATTTCAGTTACTATGTAATTGAAATAAAATGATGAGAGTTTTTGCGCTGCGTGTTGCCAGAAAACTATCGAACTATTATTAACATAACTATCGAAATTCATCGGAAATTTTTATAAAAATTCTTAACAATATTCTCAATCCACAATTTCTTCTTATTATAAAATATATATATACATATAATTTAATAGTTTACCGAGAAAGTAGACAATATAAAAATTCCTCCAGACGTTATCTTAACTTTCGTAAGTATATTTTTGAATGTCATGTTATTTTGCACTCTATCTTACTTCAATCACTCATGACTTATTAACTAAAGTAATAAATATAATTTGTGTTTTGATGAAAGTATATAAATCTGCTGTATACATTGTATACAAAGATGCATGCTTGTAGGTTATAATTTTGTTTATAAAATGTATCTAAGATTTGTACTTTTAGATGCTTTTACATAAATTTCTAACTATAATTTGGGGTAATTTAATAGAGTTATACTCCAATTGAGTAGCGATACATTAAACAATTGTTATAATATCAAATTATATATAGTTTCTTCTGTGTAAAATTACCTGTTACTTCTACATATATGCAGAAATAGAAATATGTTGTAACAAGCTTATACAAGGATTTTTCCAAGTAATTCTAACTTAAATTTAATACTTTCAAGCTAATATATTTGATTAAAATGTACATGTATACTGTACAATAGTGTATTGAAGATATAAACATGCAATATGGCTTCTTTCAGTGGCTTAAATGTTCTTATATTTGACTGGCATTAGGGTTTTTAGAGTAAATATTACTTTAAAACAGTATTATATTTAAATTAAAATTGATGATAAAGAAACTTTCATTTTGTTTTTTATTCAAATTAATTTTTAGGAGCAGTAATCCGATCTTTGGCTAGCCATTCACTGCCTAATTTTCTAGAACCATTTAAAGTTTAAATTAAATTATTTTTTAACATTTTTATAAGTTTTTTCCCCTTTATAAAATTCTATACATAGGATCTCTTTAAACAATAGGCTATATATATATATAATATATTTCAAAATTATTTTGTATGAAGCATTATCTTCATATAAAAACCTGTAGAAAATTTTTAAAAATCGAAAATATTTAATTTAAATATAAATAAGAGCTTTTTAAATAATTGTAGACACTTGTGAATAGTATTGAGTAAACAAAGCAAGAATAAGAGAGGAATGTTGCACTTTCTTCTCTAAAATAAGCGTCAAAGAAATGGAGAAGAAAATCGAATTAAATTTAGTTTTATGTATAAACAATAATATATCCTTACAATAATTTTATGAGACAATATAGTTATTTAAAGAAAGCCGAAAAACAATTTTCGTAAATCATTTTCTATGCTTTAAAAATGTCGTCATATTAATTTTTTACACGCGGTATACTTGTCATGCAATACGTACTCATCAAATAATAAATAAAAAAACCGTTTATCAGTACTTATATTGTATATTTTAATATGAAGAGTTTGTCTATTTTTTAACATACAAAACGCTATTAATGTATTTTAGCAATATCAGTGGTGTGTGTGTGTGTGTGTGTGTGTGTGAGTATTGTTTCAGAATGATTAGCGTAGGCAAACATTTTTGCTAAATTGTCGTCCATTGGATCAGGCAGTTCTTGCTTGTTGAACATTAATTTTTGCTAATACCTATGCCTGCTTAATTCGTCTAAACCTTTATAATATTCGCTGTACATTCGGAACAGAAATGATTGTGACTGATACACACGATGTTTTTCGCATCGACTATTAACCATCACCGGCAAGACAACTTCCACGTTCTACCGGAAGTTGAAGAAGGTCCAAATACGTGACTTGCCGCAGGCTTTGTTTACTTTTAGACACGGTCAATACAGAATACACAAAGCGTGGTGCCTCACGTACTAGATTAGCTTCCGGGTAACTATTAGACTCTGGAGAGGATTCAGTCAGCTTGTGGAGTTGGCTCAACTAGACGGTTCGTCCAGTCTCTGCACTTACCCGTCCCTGAGATAGTTACCAGAGGAGGATGCTCTCTCTAAGCTCAGCGAGCTTCCCAAGTCCCTGAGACTACCGTGGGTCCAATTGACAAGGTTGCGCTTCTTTTGTTCCCTCTCTGATTAAGAGTCAATACTTTACAGAAGTAAAAATAGTTTAAACCATTCATGAAAATTGTTAAAAAATGACCAACAATTAACTTTAGTATATTGCGAAGTGGGATTTACATAATGTTATTCCTGATGCCGTTCTTATCCTATTGGTTATTATTATGAAATCGTAACTTAGAGTCTTGGCTATTGGCTGCGATTTATATACGAGAGTGCCTTATTCAGTAAAAGTTAACATTTCTTTACAACTTTTGCGGCTTATAGACGAGGGAACCAACTTTTTAGTGTATTTTCAGTACAATAAGTGACAATGCGTATTGTCACAAAAATGAAGTCCTATTCATACCTAATAAGCGATTTCTTAAGTGTTGCTTTTTCTATTGAAATGTTGAATAAATATTCGATTTACATAGTAAAAAAAATCTAATTAAAATAACTTCAATTTATTTTTTAAGCAATCAAAAGATAGGTTACACGCTTTGGACTTCACTGTACATCACCGATTAGTATCTTCACTATTAAACAATGCCTTTGCAACGATCAACCTTGAACACTCGACGTTGATAAATATGATTCAAATGCCATCTGTTATTAAACAGAAGTATTAAAATATATGTCATTACCCGCTATTTTTTTTACTAGAATTTATTACATCACAGATAAGGGTCAACTTAAAATATAGTTTGGTGTATTTTGTTACCACCGAGATGTGTGTTAATGACCGCTAGTCAACTAATTACAGTTGCCTGTCATAAATTGATTTTAACACAGATAAATACCGACTTTTCAAGTTTAAATTACGTAATTTCTGTATATAACATTTAAAATACTTTAAAAATAATTAAAAGGAGTTTGTTCTCTCAATCGTTATTAATTAAATTTATTAATTTATTTCAGGTATAAACAACTTTAATAACTTGTACATTTATCCATTCCGTGAAAGATGAATTTGCATTGCGACGAAAGAAAATGCAACGTAATTTATTTAAAAATGTCAAGAATTTTCCGACATCTCGGAGAATACGTAGCACAGCATCCTTTGTGGTTTACTTTTGTTCCCGTTGTTGTGACAATTGTGTTTTCGGCTGGATTTTTTCGATTAGAATTGACAATGGATATCGACTACATTTTCTTCCCAGCTAATGGAAGGAGTTTGGTGGCAAAAGCAGCTATTGAAAGATTATTTCCCGAAAATAGTTCGGATTTTGATTTTTCTCGAGCAGTTTCGCCCGGGAAATATGGAGTCGTAATTGCTACAACAATAAGTGGAGATTCTATGCTATTCAATAGTGCATTTGAGGATTTACATGCCTTGGATCGGACTGTGCGCAATATGAGCGTTACATTGAATGATAGAAGGTACACTTATGCCGATATCTGTCGTAAATATAAGGGAAAATGTATGCAGAATCATGTCTTGAATCTTCAGACTAAGATAGAAGATCTGAAGAAAGGACACTACAAAATTAAGTATGATTTTTATATAGTAACACATCTATAATAATTAATAATTGTAAATTTTTCCCATATCAATTATAGGTTAATCTTACTATGCAGATGGAGATTCTGGGTGCCTGGTCTAGAGTTATGTGAGTAGCAACATGAACTTGCACGCGAGTACCACGTGTTAGCAAGTCATTCAGTGAGACCATTTACAGAATGAGTTTATCACACGTGTTATTTGTTACTAGCATAATTCGAGACTAGACACCGATCGTTAGCGAACTTTAAGGGGGTCATTCTGTTTATTTGGGAATGGATAAATTAATTACTACGGGTGTTTTGGACGTCGGTAGACACATTTAGTTTTATTATATTTAAAAATAATAATTTATCTATCAAGTCCAATTTATCTATTTATTAAATCCGACCCCACTCGAAATATCCCCCTTCTATCTATCTCCCCATTCACTTCAGATTCTTTGTCCAAAATTTAATGTCCTTTATACCTTCAAATCCGAGACCAGATATGGAAATCTTAGGGGTAGCAGGCTCGATTAACTACATACAAATTACCGATACAAACCGGAAGTTACGCTATTTCAATTCAAAACTTTTCCTCGAAAGGTGTTAGATAGATAACCCGCACGACTCTATTGTTAAAGGAAAAGTATAATGTATAGGGGCAAGCCACAGATTTTCGATCGAGACCGTATACGATCGAGATTCGTATACGATTAACGTATACGAAGTTCGTATACGTTAATCGGAGCCTTCTTCGCCTACGTTTCCATATCCGGTCTCAACTTTTATCTATTTAACTCTGTTCTAGAGATTAAGGCTCTTCACGCCGAGGGTTACAGCATCGGCTCTCACTGTCCCGTAGGATCAAGGTTCAACTAGGAAATGATACGAGGTTCATTTCAAAGGCAATCTAAAAAATTCATTTTATTTAAACCTTTTTGGGGCTAAGGTTGCCAGATTTCCCGGTTTTACGTGATTGTCCCGGATTTTTTCCGACTGCCATCTTGTGACGACTTTATTCTGAAAACTGTTCCTCCAATAATCTTTATCCTTTTCCACAGTTTAAATGTATTTCTGAAACTTGTAGAGTAAAAATACACATCTGTTGCATGTCCTGGAGTTGAACGTCCCGGTATCTTTCCGGAAAAAACTCATATTTTCCGGATTTTGTCTCCTAGTATCTGGCAACAACGAGTAACAGCTTCTGGACAATATGTATTTCGGCCTTTCTTTTCACTTAGTTGCCTACTTGACTCCTTTGTGCCTTTTTATAAAACATTTCAACAACACCTCAACACTACACCAACAAACACTACACACCAAATGCTTGCACAGTGAGGTGAGGTTATAACAAAAAAAAAACCGGAAATGCATATTGTCTACAAGTTATTACTCAATAAAATATGTGTTTTATGTTGTTTACTTCTCAATTTAGAATTATAATTTTATTCAAAATTTAAATAAATTTAGAAAAAAATTTATTTTCTTAAATAAAAGGTGTTCGAAAAGTCAGGCAAAATTTTAAAAATTCATACTTCAGTGAATATTTATTCTAAACATATTCGGTTGACATAGAAATGCTCAGTTTTTTGAAGTTCGAATATCTTAGTTACAATTTTTGACAGTAGGTGGCGCTTTATGACTAGTGAACACAATAAATACGTCCCACTAGCAGCGCCGTAACTAGCCTTTTATGCGCCCGGTGTGAGCTTCTGTAACTATGTCCCAAAACTTGATCCAGGTCATTTCTACGCCCCCCGAGTCTGCGCCCTGTGCCTGGGCACCGCTGACACCGCCCTAGTTACGGCACTGCCCACCAGTAGCCAAGCGGTTCCATTCCCTGAACACTGGGAGTTCGGTCGTGGGTTCGCGCCTCGATTATAGCCTAGAAGTTCATGCCCAACTAGCTACTACAAGACAATACATACCATCACAAAAGACAGCATAAACAGAGGTAAAAGTGGTGTTTTCATTTTTTGGCTCTCCGTGCTGTGGACATCAAGAGAGTGCGTTTTTCATCATACTCACATGGTTTGGCCAGGCTCACACTGGATGCCAATTAGTGTGGGACATGATTTAATCCCCGAAAAATTCCCAGAGTTGCTCGTCTGGATTCGACCTTGGATTCTCCAGAGCGAGAGTGAGTTGCAGCAAAAGGAACTTGAAAAGCTCTTTTCATTGCGTAAGAGCGCCAGTAATGGCAGAAATTGTAACTTTACATGTTTATATTTCACAAAAAAAATATCGTGCATAATTCTAATTATTTTCCGGAGAATTGCTTACGTTTACGATCAAAATTTACTAAAATATGAATTTTTTTTTATACTCGTAGTGTTTCCTGGCTTTTGGATCAACCTGTATATCATTTTATATTTTATTATATATTATATATTTTGCTTGTTTATTATTTATAGGTATTCACAATATGAAATAAATTTATTTTTAAAGATTTCCAGTGGATGTGGATCCGAACACTTCAGAATTTGTGGCATATGCTATGAGTCTCGGTGGTGTGACTAAGGATGAAAATGATGTAGTAAAAGATTTTAAAGCAGTTCGCTTGATTTATTTTATTGATTACAGCGATGACACGAAACATAAAATTGCTCTGTTATGGGAAGAAAAATTTTTAGATTTATTAAGTACTTTAAAGTTCCATCATATTAAAGTCACGTATTTCTCTGGAAGAACTGTCGAAGATGAATTAAATAGTCTTACTGAAGTTAACTTATCATTAGTGATGTTAGCTCAGATAATTATGATAGTATTTGCCGTTGCAACTTGCATGACAACAGACTGCGTGTCTAGTAAACCATGGATTGCTATTGCAGGATGCATGTCATCAGTATTCGGCGTTGGTAGTGCATTTGGATTATTAATTCTTTGCGGAATGGAATATATTGACATGAATATATCAGTTCCTCTGTTTGTTTTGGGTTAGTTACTTCCGTTGTGCCCGTTAGTAATGCCTAATTAATAAATATATTAATTTTTTCTTCCGTTTTCTAGGTGTTGGAATAGACGATTCCTTTGTTCTTCTTTCGGCATGGAGAAAAAGCGATCCTAAATACGCCTTAAAAGAAAGAATGGGCGAAACTTATTCCGAAGCTGCAATTTCAATTACTATTACAACAATTACCAATGTTACAGCTTCAATAGTGGGAATTACAACTCCCTATAAAGCGATTCAAGTTATTTGTAGTTACATGGCCGTGAGCTTTGCATTCGCATACGTGTACCAGTTGACGTTTTTTGGAGGATGTCTTACTCTTAGTGGTAAAAGAGAAATTAAAGGTTTACACGCCATTTATTGTGGACGCGTAAAATCGAATACAAGTATAGGTTAGTCAGTTTTAAAGTGCTAAAACACATACCTTTTGGTACAGATTTTATTACATCATGTACAAATTTTTACACTACACAATCTTTAAAATAAGCACCTTCTTCAGCTACACACTTCCATCAATGTCCTTATCATTTGTCAAAACAGCACTGGAAGTCACTTTTTGGGTCGTGTTTTCACAAATGGCATGGATATTAATGGAAATATATAACTGCTGAAGGAGCTTATTATGAAGGTGGTGGATTTATTTTATCGTGCATAAAACCTGTGCCAAACATTTTGTTCATCTCACAATTTATTGCATTATTAATTTATTATATAATTTTTATGTTATAAATGTATATAAATTAAATATAAAATTAATTATTTCAGGTTTAAAAAGGATTTTAACAGTCGGATGTCGACCAGAGAAAGAAAGTAATACAAGTGCTTCCTGTACAAACTTTTACAGAGACAAACTAGGAACTATATTATCTTATAACTATGTAAAGTGCATCGTTTTAATAATTTTCGTAATATATTTTTCATGTGGAATATACCTTACGAAATTTATCCAAATTAAACTGAATTATTCCGATTTATATCACAAAACATCTTACGCAGGAAAATATACCATAGAAGATTATAAATATTTTTCTGATTACAGAGAAAGAATTCAAGTGGTTATCAACAAGCCTTTAGATTATTCCGATCCAAAAATTCAGCAAAAGCTAGAAGATTTATTGCAGAAATTAGAAAATAGTCCCAATATGGCCGGAAATAATCTAACAGAATCGTGGTTGAGGATATATTTGAAGTTTATAAAAGACCCCGCATTCTGGTTTTCTTTGCATGGTTACAACACGAGTGATCCTCAAGAATTTATTGAAGTTCTTGACAATGTATTTTTGAAATTTAAGTTAACTAGAAATTTTCGAAAGGATATTGTATTTGATATGGATAAGAATACAATATTAGCTTCTAGATTTTTTATACAGTCCAAGGCAATTCACAACTCCAAGCAGCAAAGTGAGCTCTTCTATCAGCTACAAAACATTGCAGATTCATCCGACTTTCCCGTATTTATATTTTGTTATGAATTATTATTTGCTGATTCATTTTTAAATGTTTTACCATATGTCATTAGATCTGTTTGCGTAAGTAGTGTATTAGTAATTATTGTTTTTCTTGTATTTATTCCAAATATTCTTTGTGCCTTCTGCGTAGTCCTCAGTGTCTTATCCATAGTTATATCAACTATCGGTTACTGTTCTGTATGGGACGTGCACATCAATGCACTTCTTATGATAGTATTGATCTTAATAGCAGGGTTTTGTGTTGATTATGCGTCACATATATCATGCGCATACGTAAGTAGCAAATCCAAAATACCCAATGAAAGAATGAAAGATGCATTGGAAGCAGCAGGACACGCTGTGATACAAGGGGGTTGTTCTACAATTTTAGGTATATCTGTAGTTCCATTCGGTCCTTATCGTATATTTTTAGAGTTTTTTAAGGTAATTGTCTTAGTTATGTTTTTTTCAATGGTATACGGACTTATATTTTTACCTGTGATTCTCACAGTTTGTGATAATTTATTTATAATGTGCAGGTCTATTCGTAAAAAGAAAACTCGTTTAGAAAACGAACAATTGTCTGATTATCCAAATGTTTTCACAGAATTTTTAACCAGTGTATAGAAGTGAAAGTTGTGATAATTGTTTAAATTTCATCACAGCAACAATATTGTATAATATTCATCTTTATATTATAAAATTTTCAAGATCTCAAAACATATTACAGGATGCCAAATGTGTTACCCTAACGCTCTATAGAACCCAGAATTGAATCCTGGAGAGAACATCAGGGAAAAACATCATGGACCATCTGTCTTGGATATATCGGACTCTCTGCTGCCCCAATTGTGGGCCTGATAGTACAAACTATACTGTCAAAACCGAGCCTCAGAATTTATATTCCAAGTCTTCAGTGTCGATCTGTGTTAAGGGGTCGCCAATCAATGACAATAAGTAAGAGAAATTTCTTATTGTCTGATTTTAATGAATAGAAATAAATAGGATGCTGTGTGTATGGATCCCTATCGAATTGATAGGGATTCATACACAGAGATTTTAGTAGTGTCCTTGACAATTGTCCTGGGTAATTCTTCTCTGGGGAATTCATCTCTTTTTTTCCCAGACAACTTTTCTTTGCATTTTAAAAAGGTAACTGTTACGATGTTGCTTTGGTAAATTATTTTCATTATTCTCAGGGTTATTTGGTTATATTTGCATAAGTCTTCTACAGACAACTTAAGCTTTTAAATATAAATTATTAGATCTTTTTAATTGCATAATACTCAAGAGTGTAGTAGAATGGCTAAGAAAAAATTGCAAATTGTTTCCTAACGAGCAATTATGTATTGTGACATCATCAGAATGCTGGGATGCAATTTTAATAATCTTTTAAGTTTTAAATCAAGTGATTTCGGTTCAGATGGGTAATTGGTAATAGGTAATTGGGAGTCTCTGATCTCTAAGCTTTCCATACCTACTCTAGATTTTAGTGGTATCTTGCCCCTGTATATCATACTTCTCCTGAGAACAATCGAGTCATGCCAGTTATATATCTAACTCTGTTCATGAAAAGTGTGAATTGAAATCACCTGACTTCCTGTCCAGACAGGAAGTTCGTATACAGCTACTCCTCAATTCGCAACCTATCTGTTTAAGGTCCACACGGACTTACGATCAGTGCGAGCAATTCCCTTTTCTAAGTCTCACTTCTGCCGTTTATCAGTATTCATTTCACAAAACTCACAATCTCCGAGACTACACATTGTTTAAAACAGTAAAGGGCAAGGAACAATTTTCCAGTACAAAAATATTGGGAGGATCTGCTCCTGTGTTCCTCTGTAGCCCAGGCATGCTTTGAAGAGTAAGACAGTTTTAAAAATGTTCATGTTTGAATAAAACTCTCTCTGTTTTATAACTTAATACTTGTGCACTTGTATTATATATACTGGTGATAGACATTTCATGCATTATCGAATAATTTGAACATTTCAATTCGAATGTTCGAAATTAAAATATGTTTACACATAATACTGTATTATCATTATATAATATAGAATTGTTGTTATAAGTTATTATTTATGTACATTTTTAATTTAAATAAAGATTTGTTATTATTTTTTAATAGTTATTATATTATTAACAAGACAGCTGGGTATATAGAGATTTACATGTTAATGCTATAAGAGAACAATAGACTCAGAACAACTCTAATCTGGTCAATACGACTTTACTTTTACAGTAACAGGTTTTCGAGTGTCACCTTACCCATAAACTTCTCTTTTCTTTCTATTATCTAATAAAATATGGTTGGTTTTTAGGATTGCAAGATTCGGCTACGAGTAGGAGATTAAGATATTTGTAGGACTTTTCCCTTTAGCGCTTCCCACGAATTCTGAAAATCCTGCTTGTTCTTTGGGAACAAGGACGATTTTGGAAAGACTGGGATGGTGTGAAAACCTTTGTTGTTTTAATAATTTATATAAATTATTAAAATATTTTCTATTTATTAATAGATTTACTAAGCCGAAGTTTTCGAATTTTACTGGAAAGTTAATAAATTTTTTTTAACTTCTAGCTCCTATCAACTAAAATACTATACATCTTCCTCAGGTCATTAATCATGTAAGGAAGTGTGGTTTAAAATATTGGATTAGAAAGTTCTTGAACGCATATCGAGATGATCAGATTTGGTCAGATGCTAATGCTTCTGAAAAATAAAAAGTATGTAAAAAAGAGAATCAACGCCTAAAGTAAGATTCCTGTGACAGAAAACTTGAGATTTCTGTGGATATCCCCATATGAAGAATGTCGAAGAACGTTGCCGTTTAATTTGTTCATCAAAAGGGAGTATTTCTAATAGTAAAAGAAGTATTCGAACGATAAAGATTTAATGAATTGTTTAAGGAAACTCTTCAAGTTTTACAAGGTATTTGACCCCCTTTTTTCAACCGATTGTAACTTTCTCTCTCTCTGTGTCTGTGTGTAGGTAGATTCAAACGAAAATGGGCATCAAATTTTTCTTCGATAGACTCATCAGCTATTCATTTATGTTTTTTATCAGCTTTAATAAATCTCTTTATTATATAAATTGACTATCGAGTTGGGTGACTTTTTTCATGTCACCTCTCATATAATTCCTTCTCTGTTCTCTTACTCCTAGTTTCCATACGGACGTTTACGTCCCAGGCACGTAAATAAATCCTAGATTTATTTATAATGATGTAATAATTTTGAAAACCCTCCAGACAATAACCTCCATGTAAAATTCCTCAAGAAATGACCCCCAATTTTAAATATCAGTAGATTAAATCAAATATATACTAATTATTACCCAAATTCACACTTATAATTCGATAAAAATAATTTTTCTGAGGAAACATTTCAATACGTGCATGATATTAAATACTTTTTTTTTTAAATTTTGAGAGTTTGGCAGAGATTTCCTTCTGTACGATTCCGGTTCAAACAATAACAATAGAATGTTAATCTTTGAAATACGTGACAATCTTATTATTAAGTATTATTATTATTAAGTGTCTTATTAGTATTAAGAAATCAGTGACAACAGCGTGTCACTGATTTCTGGATGGGACTTTCGAAACCGTTCCTACGCTTTTTTGTTCAACTTTATACCGTTCATACTCTAGTAAATAGACGAACTATTCCATGTGTTTATTCATTACTGCGGAACAAAACTCAAGACACGTATACTGAATTGTTTGAGAAATTAACAACACTGAATTTGAGGCCAATGATAATATCACGATTGATTTTGAATTGGTAGTTTTAAATAGTTTAAAAAGAATTTTCTCAGACTGAAATTAAGGACTTTCTTTTATCCAAGTCAGAACATTTACTGGAATATTCAAAAGAGTTGTCTGCAACAAATTACCAAGAAGATTCCGACCATGCACTTAGCACTATTATATAACAAAAAATTATTCTGCATCACCTGCAAAAACGTACTTAATACTAATGTATAAAATTGTTGTTACTGTTTTAACGTCAAAGAGAACATTCAATTTTACAAATAGAAGAACAAGCCATGCTTACGAGAAATATAGATGTATAATGTTAATTTAAAAGTAAAATTAATTAAATTAGAAGCATATTTACATATTTGAATTGTTAATTTTTCTTTTCCGAAGACCTTGAAGGAAAACAAAACACAAATCAGGTTTCTAATTCAACTTAAAAAACTTGTTTTTATAAATTTAAATATAATATAAATTGTATGCTTCAAAGCAGTTGAGAAACACTACACCAATTTTTCGTATAGATAATAAAGGTAAGTTGTTGAATAAGCTCAATGGATGTTTCTTGCTAAAGTATAACGGTACGTGGGGGTAGTAAATATAAAGACGTATTGATGTCAAAAAAGGTAGGTTGGAAAGCGTGTAAACAGGCGTAACTGTTAGTATGCGTGCTGTTAAGTTTGCATGCTGTTACTGCATTCGTCCATTTTAGTAGATGATAGTAGATGTATGGGTAATAGATAGTAAGTATAGTACATATACAGTATTATAGGGCTTTGAATTATTAACATCAGAATTCATGCCAACAAGAACAATCAATCCTGACCCAATTTGTGATAATACGATAAAAAAAAGGAAAAAATCCAGCAAAGAATAATTAAAAACTGTTTTATTAAATATTTGAACAGAACTATTAAAATTAGTAGAAACTTTATAATGAGGCTTTGTCTGCTTGCACACATCGTAATTCTGGGGAGTTTTTTCACAGCACAAAGCTGTAAATACTTATTCTAATAACGCTTGCGCCTGATTACATGATTGCCAGTCTTTCGTGATTTGCAAATTTATGTTTACTCGACAACGGCACAAGTTATTAAAAATCATAATAAACATCGTTTAGATTTTTATGTACTTTCCGATGGCTACCGTTTAGATTTTGATAGGATTTTGGATTTTGTTTTAAATAAATATTTAAAATCTATATTTCAATATGTAAATTAACTGTTAATTAATTTTGTTAAAGTTCGAGGGGCCTCGCAAAAAAAATTTCAATCGGGCCTCGCACCTATTGGATCCGGCGCTGCGATCCAATTATGATTCGTAACTTCGAAGTCCGAATTACAACTGCATAAATGTAAAATGCTTATATTTATATTATACGTTGCCACTAATAATAAAAATATTTATTTATCTTACAGATAACATTTGACGAATAATTCGCTCTTAAAATAAGATTTTATCTCCCGTTATGGCTGCATGCAAAAATGAAAAGTTAAATTGCATAAATGTAAAATTAACTACGGCTTTTCGACATTTGGGATACCATATCGCACAACATCCCTTAAGATTCATAATTATTCCTGTTATCGTTACTGTCCTCTCATGTTTTGGAATATTTCGTTTTAAGATGACGACAGACGTCGAATATCTATACATTAGAAGAAACAGTCGAATTACGATGGCGAAGTCGGTTGTCGAAACTTTGTATCCACAAAACTATACAGATTATGATATTCTACGACTGACGAAAATGGAAAAATACGGAGCTGTCATAGCAACTGCAAAAAGTGGAGAATCTATGTTTCTAAAGGAAATCTTTGACGAATTACACTTACTGGATCAAACAATACGTAATATCAGTATTATCTGGAAGGGAAAAAGTTACAGATTTGCAGATATTTGTTGTAAAATTGAGGGTCACTGTATTAGAAACGACGTATTAAATTTGAAGACGAAAATTACGGAATTTCAGAAAGGAAACTTTAAAATAAGGTATGAATGTCTTTTATAATTCATTTGTAAAATTAGTCGAATAGAAAATTCTATAGTACTTTAATGGAAATAAAGTATATTAGCGTTAGAATTAAGGTGATTAAGATCTTAAACACATTAATATATCTTCAGTAAAGTGGATATGAATTCTTTATTTAAAATTATTAAAGTGTTTTAAGTTACAAATTCTGAATATATTACAGAAAAGAATGTTGTTTTGTAGGTATCCAATTGATATCAATTCAGAATCGTCAAAAGTTCAGATTTATTCATTAGGATTGGGTGGTGTCACGACAGACGAACACAGTCTAGTGAAAGACTTCAAAGCAATTCGTTTGATTTATTTCATTGACAACAGCAATCAAGCGAATGAAATTGCTACGTTGTGGGAAGAAAACTTTCTGAAAATATTGAATGAAGTAGAACTGGAATATGTTAAATTCTCCGTGTTTACCGGAAAAACTAATGAAGAGGAATTTAATAAGTTAACAATATATAATATTCCAATCTTCATCATATCGCAGATCTTTCTGTGTTCTTTCACTGTTTTGAGTTGCATGACCAGAAGCTGCGTAACAAGTAAGCCGTGGATTGGTATTGCTGCATACTTAGCATCGATTTTTGGTACTGTAGCTGCTTTCGGTTTCCTGTTATTGTTTGGTACGGAATATGTAGATCTGAATATAATCATTCCCATCATTGTTGTAGGTCTGTATTTTTTATTATATCTTCTAACAATTATATATATATTTAACAATAGCACACTAAATATTATCTATTTGTTGTTTATAGGAATAGGTTTAGACGATTCGTTCGTCATACTATCCGCTTGGAGAAAAACTAACCCAGAAGATCGTATGGAGAAGCGAATAGGTGATGCGTATTCTGAATCTGCCATTTCAATTACCATAACCACACTGACAAATATCGCTGCATCGTTCATAGGATTCTCAACTCCATATAGATGTATTAGAATAATATTTACATATATGGCAGTTAGTTTTATATTTACTTACTTGTATCAATTGTCGTTTTTCGGCGGATGTCTGGTACTTAGTGGATACAGAGAAAGTAAAAATCTCCATGCCGTATATTGTGCACCTGTGAAATGGGATCGGACCTCAGGTAAGATTTTTCCCGTAAAGTTATTTTTATGGAATTAAATTAAAACATGTAATAATATTATACATGTACAATATAATATACATATTACAATAAACTAATATAAAGTGTGTTACTCTAATGATACATTGTATTTGCCCCCCATGCTCGCAGGATTGAAAGTTTGCAGCAAAGATGGTAAGATGTAATTGGTATTCATGATGATTGTCTACCCGTCTAAACAGCAACATTGTTGTTAATTATCTATCTTAACAATCTGATAATCTATTGTAGATTTATATATTAACATATAAAGTCGAGTCCGCATAAGTCGTCACCCGGATAACTCGACACCATCGGTTAAGTAGTCAGTTTTCTGTGGTCCCGGCCGACTTACATAGGCATTAATGTTAAAAAAACTCCGGTTTACTCGACACCGTTTGACTCGTCACCACTGCATAAGTCGACATACTTTTGTTGTCCCACACTCCGATAAGTCGTCACCCCCTCCCGAAAAAATAAATTCACTCTGCACGTGTGGTGCGAACTCATTTTTTTTCAGAAGGGGGAGTCGATTTATTTATTAATATATATACATATTAATAAAAATGCCTTAACATTTTATGTATTTTTATGTATAAAATAATAACAGATAAACAAAAAGAAAATATACAATCTACATCAACGTCACACCGGAATCCAATTTTGCATTTTCTCACGCCAGAGGCATTAAGAATCCTTAGACGTTACTTGCCAACGATTGACAATTGCGAAGATGATGTTTTCAAGACGTTCGTGATGGTTGAAAAGGAAAGTCGAGACAGTTAAGTGCTCAAAACAAACAACACTAAACGAATTTTTCAGTTTTTTATCTACAGAGTAATTGTAAATGGAGGACACAATGTATTGTAAGCCTATACTGCTGTATAAGGCACTGTATTTTATTAATTGTGGTTTTGTGGTTTTTTTCCAACTTCGCTTTAGTCGTCACATCGGATAACTCGACACATTTCCACTTCCCCTTGAGGTGTCGACTTATGCGGAGTCGACTGTATATACTGTATATGCATAGTGCATTAAATTGACAAGAAATTTTTTATTTGCAGGTTTGAAAAGAATTTTCACTGTAGGATTTTCAACTGAAAAACAATTTAATTCAGAAAACAAAAAATGGAATTTTTACAGCGACGAATTGGGTAGAATATTGAATTACAAAATCACCAAATGCATTGTTGTGATCTCTCTCGTTATATATATCTCACTCGGGATATATTTTACGAAATTCATTAAACTCAATTTAAAACATTCTGATTTATACTACAAAAATTCTTATGCTTACAACTTTGTCCAGGACGATTACCAATACTTTTCCGAATACAGAGAAAGAATACAAGTTGTAATCAACACACCGTTGGATTACTCGGACCCTGACACACAACACAAACTAGAAGATCTGACGATTCAGTTAGAAAATGTTCCCAATATGAGTGGATATAATCTGACTGAATCGTGGCTGAGGACTTACGTAAAGTTTATCGAAGATCCGCTTTCTTGGATCTCGCTCAGAGGATACAATATGAGCAATCCGGAAGATTTCGTCGAAGCTCTTCATAATGTATTTCTCAAATTTCGTTTTGCCAAACGTTTCAAAAGAGATATCGTATTCGATAAAGACAAGAAAAACATAATTGCTTCCAGATTTTTTGTCAACTCAAGGACTATTGACAGTTCTGCTATGCAAGTTGAACTTCTTCGACATCTATATGACGTGACGGATTCTTCCGGCTTAAATGCAATGATTTATTGTTACGATTTACAGTTTGCTGATTCTTTTGTGAATGTTTTAAGTTACTTATCTCAATCCGTTTGTGCGAGTAGTGTAACAGTAATCATCGTGTTCTTTATATTTATTCCAAATTTGCATTGTGCATTGTGTATTTTTTTCAGTGTATTGTCTATTGTCACTTCAACAATTACTTACTCCTCAGCGTGGGGTGTACATTTGAATGCACCTCTTACACTTGTATTAGTTCTCATTGCTGGGTTTAGTGTGGATTATGTATCACATATATCGTGCAGTTATTTGTGTAGTAAAGCAGACACGCCTGAAGAAAGAATGAAAGAAGCTTTACGGATTGCAGGACATCCTATTATTCAAGCTGCCGGTTCGACTGTTTTAGGAATTTCTGCTGTAAGCTTTTCTTCTTATCGTATACTTTTGGACATATTTAAGATTCTATTTTTGGTTGTATTGTTTTCTACATTACATGCCATTATTTTGTTGCCCGTGCTTCTTAACATCTGGGATAATATTGTTTTAATTATCAAACGAAAGAATTCTACAAAAAATCTGCATGTATCTGATACTTCAAATGCGTTGTTACACTTACGTGATAATGCATAACATAATTTCTTGTAAGCTTGTTCAGGTTATCTGTGAAGATTTTACATTTTATATTAAATAATAATAAATAATTTTTTGAATAAATGCTGTGACCAAGTATATTCAGTGCATGAGCACCCCAATGGATAAAATCGCTGAATTGATTTCATTATTTACGCTTAATTAAGAGTGATTTCGCCTCAAAACGAATTATATTTATTATATAAAATAATGTATGAAAGATACCGTATTTTACGGACTATAAAACGAACTTTTTTCTTCGAAAAATTGCCTCCAAAATTCAGGTGCGTCTTATAGTCCGTAGCGTCTTATAATCCGTAAAATACGGTATACGTTATCTATAAATTGTGGTATCATTTTCTTCTCCAGAATGTTTATATGAATTTAAAAAAAACTGGCTGGACTTTTAAGAGTGGTCAGACGAAAATCTATGAACAAGGTAAGTATTAAGAAAACAAATTAAAACTGATATTCTTTGGTCGTTTAAGGGGTGGACGCTGGATATTTTAAACATAATTTCTATTAACTCACGGATAATCATTAATGATCATCTACGAGTAAAAATAACTGTACGAAATGCTGACCAAAATACATGCATCATGTAAAATGCCTGCAATAGCATTGCTTTAAATTTATGAAATTATGTTTTTATTATTGATAACAACTTACGTAAATTCAACATAGTATATTAATATAAAAAATTATACAAGACCTATTGATTAGACTGCATAAATTATTGGTGTAATTAACATTCTGTTTTTCTTAATAACTTAAACACAGTAAAGATATTAACCAGCTGATACGAATTACATAACATCACTGCCTTTTCCTTTCATTTTTTAGTCCAAAACGAATTAAGGATTAACGTGTGTTTTTGTTCTTCATAGTGGGAATCTCTTAGACTTTCAAATAAGGGAATTTTTAATAATAGACCAAGCTACTAGAAAGGATTTTATACAGTAATAATAGACTATACAACAACACTCCTAATCTGAAAGGGAAAGCTGCATTTACAGACGTTCTCAGTTAATAAGTTGGAATCTCAAACGAGGTATAATTCGTCCCCATGAAAATAATTTTACTCCTTTCACTCTATACAATTAAAATTTTCAAACATATAAATATTTTTAGTATTTTTGGCAAAACTGCGATTGTTATTCAAGAAGTAGACTCCACGAAATGTCGAGAAATAATAAGATTATCCTTACTTTTAAATTAGTTGTTGAGTTTAAATACTTGCAATACTGAGAACAAAGAATTTAACATCATTAAAGTTTACAAAATAATTATTAATTACTAGCCACATCTGACCATTTTAACTTTTTGGGTTATAATTTTCATGTTATAACAAAGTAAACAAATACACGTAATAAACGAGCAGAATTAAGAAATATTTGAGATTAAAAGCAAAGTCTTTTATTTTATATGTCTTTATGTATGTCAGGATGTTATACAATTATATAATAGCATTCTGATAAAACTATAGATAATTTAACAGGCTCTATAGGGATTTTTCTGAATTCATGCCAACTAATAGTACATGAAATTCAATAAAAAATTTAAAAGCACTTAATTTATAGTATTAAGTTAATTATAGTGAAATAATAAATTACACATTCCTTAATTTGTCCTTCAAAAATATAAAATTACCCCATTTTTCTCTTACTTGACTAGAAAAATCTACATTTTGAGGCAAAAATCTCAGTCTGTCTTCAGCATCTCTGGTTTAGTTTGTTACTTATTTCTATTTTTAATTAAATAATAGTTTAAGAAACGACAACGTTAAATTATTCGTTTATTTTATTATACATATAACGAACATAAGACATGTTTTTTTTTGCTTTCGAGAAAAAATTTTATCTTTAGTCTGTGGTAAAATAATTTACAAAAGAGAAATAATAAAACAATTTAGTTAAATTATACAGTATAGATACGATATTTCCAGAATATAAAAATTGTTGGTGATGTTAACAATACAACTGTATGAATGAATTGTATTTAACAGCGATTTATCACACGCAATTTTGGCTTTTAATTATTAAATATTAAATTATTTGACACTAGTTGACTAATTAACATTGAATTTAAGTCACCAATATAGTAGAGAATTATAATAGTCATTATGTCCGACCACCCCACCCCATTATCTCCCCACCCCTCGACTTTTATCTTACCAAAATTGAATAGCGAGAATGTCCCTTATACACAAGTCTCCGTGCAAATTTTTTTCTTAATCTTTATTCCATTCTGAGATATTAAACTAAATGGACGGCGATATTTCCGGTATTAGTTTTTTGATATTTTTGGGTTCAGAGGTCTGATGACATCGAGGTTCCAAAGACACGGAGGGTAAAATACCAGACGTTTACAATACTTCCCCGTGTTATGCTACAACGGGGAAAGTAAAAGCGGGTAAATCCAGTATTTTACCTAAACGAAAGGAAACTGTGTAGAAAATGCTTCTACCTATTGACAGTTTTCAGAACTTTCTGTATTAATAATTTTTATGCCTACCGTCAGAGCCGGAGCTAGAGTTTATGCCGCCCTGGGGAAAGACGTGTATTTGAAGCTCCTCATCCCCTTACATAAAATGAAAATACTGTTCATACCTTGCTCCGTCAATCAATATTCAATTCGCGCCGTGTAATATAAATACAAATGACAAATAAACACCACAGAGATTAAGATAACCATCAACATAGAATAACTTTAGCTAAGCTAAAATTATTCTATCATACTTATACTTGTATATATATATATATATATGTATATGTATACTTGTATATGAGGAAAGGGAAACTTTCAGCCAAATTTATGCTTTGCCTGCAAACAGTTATTATAGTAATAAAATAAATTACAATAAAATTACTATGTTGCTTGACTACTTTCGATATAATCGTACAAACTTTGAAATTATTTTTTTATGTTTAGTATAAAGGTATAAAGTTAAGGAAAGACGAAATTGTTCCATTGTTTGAAAATAAATGAATTTTCAGCTGTTTACAAAAAAGTATTTTATTAGTAAATTCTATTCTGAAGAAGAAAGTTTTGATTATATACTGACTTTTAATTCAGAAAATTTGCTACTTAATGAAGAGAAATGAGAGTCTCCGGCATAAGTAAGTACAATGCAAGTAATTAATATATATATATTTTTTCTATTTTTTAATTTTTTCTCTTTGAAGAACACATGCAGAAAATAGGCTAAGTTTGGAAATATATTTTACGAGTAAAATTCTAGAATTTATTTATTGAACTGAATCGTAAAAATATACAATTTTTCTTCTTTTATTATGTTATTTTATATATGTAGATTAGATTTCGTCATACGGTACTTAAAATGTACAGTACGTTATACTTTAACAAGTGACTTAAAAAGTCGTATTTTCCTTTCGTAGATTTAACAGTCTATTTAATATTAATTAATTAATTGTAATGAGGACAGCCAGATATCGGCAATAATATCTTATATATCAGCTTTTATTTTTATTATCAATTCTTGTTATTGGAAGAATTATTTGCATAGAGTATCTTGCTGATGCTTCGATACAAAGTGACATTACTTCTTACAGAAATGAGTAAATTAAGTATTACAAAGCGGTTCAAGAAGTGACTGTTCGAAGAAGTTTCCTTATTAAAAATTTGCAAAAAATATTTTGTTCGTGTTTATTTAAAGTGTTTTTATTGCAATGTGTTTGAAAATACAATACACTATTCAGGTAATATGTACAGGGTTACTTCATTAGGTATTAATATTTGTAGTATAATTTACTTAACATTATCATGTAAAGGTATGGCATAGACACTTGTATTATCTAAAAGGTCGTAGACTTTTAAAAATATTACAAAAAATGAACAAATTGGCATATTACAGTGGGGCTTGCACCAGAAGGCTTGTTATGAAAGCGTATTTTTTTGACACAGGAAAAAAATATTAGTTGAAATTTTCAAATTATTACACAATCAGAAGAGTATGGGGAAAGTCATATTTATTCATTTTCATTCGTGAGCATCCTTCGACAGTTGTTCAATGTGCCCGCCACCACAACCAACGATATTGCGCAAGCGGGTCATGGCATCAGTCACATATCTGGTATCGGGATCACGGCGGATCGCATCTTTCAATGAGCTAAGGAGGCTGGGCTCCTAGTGTACACTGTAGACTTTAGGTTGCCTATAAATTCACAGGTGTCAAATCCGGAGACAGTAAGGGATATACATTTTCGCAAAAACAGGTAAACGGTCGTTCTTGCCCGAATGTGTTTATTAGCAATTGCTTTATAGAAGATGCTACTTGAGGGTTGCTCCATCTTGCATGAACGTGTGTGTTAAGAAGATTTTAATGCGAGCATCAAACGTAATCTTCAAACATTTTGAGGTATTTACTTGATCAAACGGTACAGTGTTTTCTATAGTTGAGAATCTAAAATAGAAAGGTTTCTGATGCCAAAAAATCCGCCTGCATGATAAACCTTTGGTGCAATCCCTACTGTAATACGCCAATTTGTGGATTTTATAATAATTTTTTAAAAATCTACGAACTTTTGCGACAACCTGTATTTGCACTTTACTACTTTTTATGTAATTAAAGATATTAATAATTTTTATAATATTGTATATATTTAATACCTAAAATATCAAATACAAACGTTCTTTTAATATTATTTTCTGTCAAGGACTATTCACCGGAAATTGTATATTTTAACATTGTGATTAAGTGCTCTTCCCACACGCAATGCCCAATGTGTTTTCCCAATAATCAAAGCTATTATTAATAGGAATTTCAAGTGTAAACTTGAACCATGTTGCATAAACCAATGTTCTCCATTTCAAATTTGTAGTGTCGTGCCCCTGTGCATCATACGTTACTGTTAGCAACAGAGTCATATCGGTCTTCTATCTAATTCCTTTTAGGGGAATTACTTAAATGAAAGTACGTATATCAAGGCCTCCTGCCCATAAGGTTTCTATATATGGTCTCGTCTTTCATCTACCCCGTTGAGTCCATTTAAAGATCCAAAATGGGGTGGACAGATGGCGATAAGCAACCAAAACTTACTGCCCTTGAATTATTTCTGTCCGTTCTTGCCAGCTTCGATCTCAGGTTCTCAAAGAAATTCCTTGAAAAAGGAAAAACCACTGACGTCATTATTCCCTAATATATCCTCCCGGCTGAGATTAACACAACTTTTTCGTATTTTTAATTAGAAATTTTCTTATAACTGACGTTACATCTAGACCTTTTCTATTTCATTACTTAATGTGCTTACAGAAAACAAAATTTTCTTTTCGAGAAACAGATTCTATACAAACATATTTTAATAAATAATTAAAAAAGAAATTCTCCACTGAATTTTAAAATTTATTTAATGTTTTTAAAACTAATTCATAGGTTATGAAATATTGTGAGTTTCCGTTGAGTTTAATTAAAAATAGACTTGAATTCGAAAAAAAATGTTTTATTCAATGCTAAATATTTTTAAACGTAAGAAGAAATGAAAGTATACAATCGTTTATTTCTATTTTTCTCGAAATTTCATATATTAGAAAAACAATTATATTAAAATTGTAGATATTTATTCGTAAAAGTGTTCCAAATGATTCGAAGTTATTGGTAAAATTGAATGAGGAATTGAATCAGAAAAACAAATTTAATGAGAGAAGTTTCATTAAAGGTAAACAAGGAAAGGGGAAATCCTCGCTTAATCTGCATATCATTTTTATAAATAATAAAATAAATTATAATTATTATTGAGTTGTTTGACTACTTTAGTAATAACCTTAGGTAATTTGAAATTTCCTTTTATATACAGAGGTAAAACACCAGAGAAATATGACATATAATTAATGTCCCACTGTTTAACGATAAATATAATTCAGTGTGATATCAAGACTATTTTATTAATAAGCGCTATCTCGTAGAATAACGTTTCGATTCTATAGTGACTTCCATTTCATTTAGAAAATTTGCCGCTTGATGAAGACAGATGAAAATTTCCAGCATAAGTGAATACAAGGCAAGTAATTGATGTGTTCCTTACTATTTTTAATCTTTCCTGCGTGGCCGGTGTTTACCAGTAACCGAATGAATAAAACAGCTGAGTGTCGTGAGCTTCAATGCGTGTCAAAGAGCTTCGTGTGTAACACTGGTAGTTAGTATCGGGTTCGAGCTTCAAAAATGGGTGTGTCACATGTATTTACCGTCTTTTCTTCATGTGTAACAACTAAGTAGTATTTAATTTTGTTACAAAAGTCCTCCCGGGAGGCATCTCCCTTGGTAGATCGCTCATGTGATGTGTTGCCTTATCCCACGAAACCAATTTTTCTTCTCGGGGGACACAAATAGAAAACAAAACCTTTCAAAAACAAAGCCACAGATTGTTAGTTGGCCGGCTATAATATATAACAGAGGAAAAGTATGGCGATCGGTCAAAAAATGACCCCCAAGAATTTTACATTTTTGGGCTCTGGGATCTTGAAATGCAAAATAATTCGGAGGTGATTTCTGTATGTACAGATGTTAGTGTGTGGGGGGAGGCACAATTTTGTTCACCCTGTTTAATGCTTAATGATTCCTGTGCCTTTTGCAAAAAGGTTTGTATATTAGAGTGAGCGATACTATTAAATTTTGGTGGTTAAAGTTTGACGGGGTGGAGAAATAAATGGGTCGAGTGTTATATCTCGAGTAGGGTCGGACATAAATTACTCGTTATTACCAATTTTTATTTTATTTTTTTTTTTATTTATAAAACACATCCCTACCTTCAAAGTTATTCTTTTTGCCATTTCATAATAATTAAAAATATAAAAATGTTTAAAATGAAAAGTCAAAACGGATGACTCCACACACTCAGTTTTAAATGTTGCCGTGAAAGTTAAGCAACTCGTTGCTGGATTTTTTACATTTACATTACATTTCCCACATTACATTTCTGATTTCCTTGTCTCAATTCATAGAAAATGGCAAAGTTTTGTCAACATTCGCCCATTAAATTTTGAGGACGAACTCGATTCTATATTGAAGACGTGCTTAGGGCGTTGAAACATCGCGCGACTTTGTCGTGCGATTAGTGCGATATCGCTTTGTCGCGCGAGATCGTGAAACGATCTTATACCTCAAAAACGAAGTCATGGACTCTCATTGTTTATTACATTTTTGGATTCCTCGTCTCAATCAATGGAAAATAAGAAAGTTTAATTAAAATCGATAGAACAGATTTTAAGAACGAACACAATTCTATAAGCAAGATAGAAGAGGATACGCTTCAATAAAGACTTAATTCATTCTGGAATTATAATATGTTTCTTATAAATATTTATACGCTTAAGTAAGAAAGCGTAAAAAAAGATCATAATCGCATCGAGTATCGGATTTTCTTAATATCTGACGTTTAATCCTACTAACTTGTTTATTATGGAAAAGAATTTCGTGAAACTTAAAAGGTGTTCTTTAGTGTTGAATAGTGTTCTTTGACGCATGATGCTACTTTTTATTTAATTAATGATATTACTGTATTATTTTTTAAATATTATATGTAAATTTAATACCTAAAATGTCAAATACAAACATTCTTCTAAATCACTAAGTTTAATTTGATCAGTCCTAAAAGTGGTAATCGTTTTTGTATAAATTTAAGATAATTGCGATTAATTCGCTTTTTACTAATTGATTCTTGAATTGTTTTCAGGATTTTTATTAAATTTCAAGTCATCATATAAATTATCTGTCAAAGTTAGTGTTAAACAAATTTAAAGTGGAATATTATTAATGTATATTTAATTACAGATAAGCAGTAAAAACTGATAGTGATCTTTCCAGCTAATATCATCGAACATGCAGTGTGACAAGGAGAAATTTTTTGCAGTTAATCGACATTTATCTTCAAGTTTTCGTCACCTTGGACGGCTGATTGGACGTCATCCATTGTATTTTGTAATAATACCATTTGTGTTCACTGTTCTAGCCGCTTTGGGTTTATTAAGGCTACAAGTTATTAAAGATACGGAATATTTATTTGTTCCATCAAACGGAAGAACGTTGAAAATCAGATCAGAAATTGAGAAGTTCTTTCCGGAAAATGCTATAGATTTTGATCTTTCACGAATAATAATGTATAAAGGAATGAACGGTATTATAGCGACGTGTAAAGATGGAGGAACAATGATGCGTGAATACGTATTTGATGAATTACAAATGCTAAACGAAAAGATTCTCGACATAAAAATACAATGGGAAGGACAAAGCGTAACGTATTCCGATATCTGTATGAAATCGGAAGGAGCGTGTTATCAAAATAGTTTATTATCTTTAAAAACTAAATTTGAAGATGTCAGAAGAAAAAAGCTGAAAATTAAGTAAGTATTGTCCTTTCATATTTTATTTTTTGTTGTTTTATCATGCAACTGTTTATATGAATAAGAAAGATCTTCAATTTTGATACAATAAATACTTCAATTTTATACGTACTCGTCCAGAAATTAAGTTCCGTTTACACGTTTCCGCTTAAGAGGAGCTTATGGTTGATTGATTTCTGTCATAATGGAGATCAAGCAAAGACTAACTGACATATTTTACGTTTTCCATGTTGAATTTGAGTGTTGTACTCGGGCGTTGAAATGTTCTCTGTACTTTTTGCTACTTGGGAGATCCGCCCAGTAATCAAATTTTTGAATTAGGATAATCCACAGCGGAAATTCACAAATAGATTTGTGAATATGTGTGGTGTGACAGAATTATTGATAAAATGATAGTACCATGCAGCAGATTTTTGAAGAGAAACGGACGTTCGTTTGATGCTCTCATACCATTACCAATGGTATGAGAGCATCAAACGAATGAGAATGGAATGACTAAATACAGAAGATTTACTGTATTAAATTTGAGTGTAGAATTTAAGTGGATGTCTGTTTTTTTTCTATCTATTTTGAACTTAATTTTTGGACACGCAGCATAAATTATTTTAATTATAATTTCAAATATTTTTGTAACAATATTGGTATTCTCGTTAAGAATTAAGTTAACCTATTTATCAAACAATCTAAATGAACAGTAAATCAATGTAAATTCTGTAATTTATTCTGCATTGTTTTAATGCTGAATAAATTAATAATACTGAGCATTTCATAAGTATGCCAATGACATTTAAAATTATCCGTATGCTATGACGAGGCTGTCGAGGATTAAGTCGTGACATATCACAGATAGAGTTCGGTAAACCGCTATTTAGCTATTTGAAAATATAAAACTCAGCTGAGGTCTTGTCCGATGAGCTGCAAGCTGAGCTAGGATGTGTTGCAGTAAAGCCTATTTTTGAAAATATATGAAGAGCTCCACCCTTTTGGTAAATAAACTTATTTCTGTCAGTCTATAGCTGAAGCATGAACCACTGCTGCAACATATCGAGGTACTGGATGTCTTTGACTGCAAGGACGACGCCAGCCAATGGGCCAGGGGTGGCAAGATGATGTAAATTGATAGAGGATATGAATTGTATGTAGGTAAAATAAAAACGACTCATTAAGTTTTAATCATTTACTATGTACCGGAAAAGAAATATCTTAATAAAAACATTTTTTTTAACTTACAAGAAGCCTAAGAAGATTACTTTAATTAAAACTTAGCTTTTAAATAATTTTTTCGAATTTTTAGGGGAGGGCAACTGCCTCTCTGATCCTCCCTGGCGGCGCCCTTGTTTGATTGTGACTTCTATGAAGAAAAATGGACTGCTCCTAGAGGCGAAATGTGGAACCAGCGGCGTGAGGGACTATTCAAATAAACTTGTAAACAGAACACGGATGTACTGTACACCCACACAATGACGATATATTCCATACGTTCCCGGCAATAAAAACAAAACCATGGAGGAGATTACGAAATATAGGGTTTATTTTTTGAAAATTCTACATTTCATAATATTCGTTTGAACGTATCTATTAAAACAGGTGTTCTTAGCCAGGAGTCCGTGATAAGATTTTAGGACATTTGTGATCTTAGATTGGAAAAAGTTAACTCATTATCTTTATTTTCCCTAACCTCTTAATGAAATATAACATTTCGAAATGATAAAAAGGCTTTTACAAACGAAACTAACTGGAAATAAAAATTTCATTCTCTTTGCATTGATGGAGTTTCTGCAATGTTTGGTAATACATCTGATTTTGCTGCTTTAATGAATAATGAAGCTCCTCAAGTGGTCCTCATTCATTGCATTTTACCCCCACATGCACTGGTAACAAAGACTCTTCTAACAACCCTAAAAAAGTTTTGTCAACATCCATAAAAGTTATCAACTTTATCAAAAGATTTTTTCCGAATCATCGCATTTTTGTCAAGAAACGGGAACGGAGTATGAAGTGTTTCTCTACGACATGGAAGTGTGCTTTCAGGAGGGCAAGTCTTGAAGCATGTTCGAACTACGAACAGAAGTTTCACATTTTTGAAAAAAACCCATTCTTTAAACATTTTGAAAGAAAGGATTTTTTCAGGGGTTCGCTTACCTGACAGATTTTTTTCATCATACAGATGAAGTAAATCTTTCAATTCAAGTTGTGAAGTCATTATTATAGATGTAACTGTAATATTACAAACTTTCTTAAATAAGTTAGTAACATGGAATGAGAGAGTAGTGGCTGACATTCTTACCAATATTGGAGTAAATACTCTGCCAATGTGGAGTTGAAATACAAAATTGTCTGTCAGATTTTTTTCAAGAGAGATATTTGCAAACACTTAAATACATTACAGAACTCTTTTAAAAGTTATTATCTGTTTGATGGCATGAAAATTGAATACGGATCTGTAATTATTATTTTTTCCTGATATTAACTGTATTGCAGATGCTAACTTAATCAAAGATGAACTTATTAATTTTAGGACAAAAAATTTACTACAGTTAGAGTTTAACTCAAAAAGCCTCGGAGAATTCTGGTGTTCCCTAAGAGAAGCCAATCCTCATCTTGTAAAAGAAAGTATGAAAGCTTTGCTTCCGTTTGCAACAATATGTGTTTGCGAATAGGGATTTTCAGCACTTGTAACAATGAAAAGAAAAAGTCGAAAACGATTAGATGACCGACATGACGTGCTTGTTGTCTTGTCAAATTCCACACCACTGGCAAAGAGATCCATGGAGCGAAAAAGGTTAAGAACTCCTGTATTAAAAAGATTTTTTTTTTTGCGATAAAATATAAAAGTTTCTGTCTGTCCGTACAAATATGCGTAAAAAGTAATAAATTTAATATTGTGTTCTTAAATTTTCAATCGAATTAGGAAAAAAAATCAATTGTATTTAATTCATTAAAAAATATCAGTATAACTCATACCACTGCATAAATAATACGGCAATGATACTTATATGTCAGAATCTATCAGCTTGAAAATAATAGTCTAAAAACAATTAGTTATATTGAAGTCATGAAACTACTTCTGTCTGTATTAATCTCAATCTTATAACGACAAGTACAATTAACATTGCATCGATGCTAGAAAACTCACAAATAATCAAAATCATGTACAATTATTTGTCAATAATTGCAGATATATGTTATTAATATTAGTTCAATTTAGTCAGAACAATAAAATAAAAACATATTAGGCTACAGGTATAGCACAGATTAACAGCCTATTTTTTAAACAGGTATCCGGTGGAGATAAATTCATCTCACGTTAGTGTAGATGCTATCAATTTAGGAGGAGTTTCAACTGACGAAAACAGTTATATCACAGATTTTCAAGCATTTCGTTTACTCTATTTCGTCGAGTACCATAATTCCAGCAAACAAGCAGTTGCTCATAAATGGGAAGAAGAATTTCTGAAAACCGTTTCTCAAAATTCCTTCGTTCACATCCGCGTATCAAAAATAAGTGGAATTAGTATCGATAATGAAATTAATAATGTATTTATAAATATTGTATGGCATATTATTATTGGCGGAGCATGTATGATAACGTTTGCAAGTGTAACTTGTCTGACGAAGGACTGGGTGACAAGTAAACCGCTGATTGGTGTTTCCGGATGTGTCTCATCTTTCTTTGCAGTGGTAACTGCCTTTGGTATATTACTACTTTGCGGCATGAAATATACCGAAGCAAATTTGGTTGTTCCTTTTATAGTTGTAGGTTGGTATATAAAATACATTTTTCAAAATAAATACATTATTCAATATAAGTCAAAACTCTCAATTGGTTGAATGTATTTATTCTTCAGGTATTGGATTGGACGACTCATTTGTTCTGCTAGCTGCTTGGAGAAAAACCAATCCCAAAGATTCTGTTGAAAAGAGAATGAGCACAACGTATTCCGAGGCTACCATATCGATTACTATAACATCTTTGACTAACGTTGCGTGTTCGTTAATTGCGTTAACAACTCCTATCAGAACTCTCCAGATTGCTGGAAGTTACATGGCTTTAAGTATTTTCATAGATTACATCTATCAAGTTTCATTCTTCGGCGGATGTCTTGCACTGGATGGTTATAGAGAAGCCAAGAACTTGCATGCAATACTCTTCGTTCCTGTTAAGCTGGAAGAACGACCATCAGGTAACATAACACAAAGTTAATGGTTAAATAGTCAGTTAAATTTCGTAAAAAGGATAATATTTTAAGTTTATGTCTATCGTTAAAATGTTTCTTAAAATTTTTCTCAACCATATTCAAAAGTTTTTGGAAATTTGAAGTTAGTTGATTTATTTGAATTAAGAAAAAGTATTCTTTTTGTTATAAAAATACTAAAAAATGAAAAATAGTCTTTAATCAAAGAAACAACTAACGTTTGTAACTAATTGAAATAATGAAATCTTTATTCTCAGATATCTTTTAAAGACAAAATTTCATTTAAGGAATTAATTAATTAAAGACAGAAATTTAAAAGTGATCCGTGTTAGATAAATTTTCACTTTTCAAATTTTAAACCAGTTGGTAGAGTTATGAGTCTTACCAAACTGCAGCGAAACGAAATAATCTAAATCACACCAAGAAAATAAGATTTTATTTGTAGAATGTATTTCGGTCTTCACTAACCACAATTATATAAAAACAGGTATCTACAACAGTTGTAAAATATTTATATTAAACATTTAGCTTAATATATATAATTTTATAAAAAGAAAAAACAAACCTACAATATTTAATATAACGGTTACGATTTACATTGGTATACTGCAACTGTTTGACTTCCATCTGATTATAATTTCTATTCACAGTTCAAACAGACAATTCCTCATGTGACACTGTTAATAACTATTATGTTAAATGTTTTAGGCTTGTTTTCTTGTTTTTTCCCTGTGTAAAATTTTAATTTTGTACATATATTAATATATAAAGCTAAATTATAATATAAGTATTTTACAACTGTTGTAAGTATCTGTTTTTCTATATCTAATTGTGGCTAAGAAGAGTTTAATGAAGACCAAAATGCATTTTACAAATAAAAGTATTATTTCCTTGATGTGGTCTGGATTACTTGGTTCCATTGCAGTTTGTTGAACCTCATATCTCTACCAACTGGTTAACTGAGATAATTATTAAATTAATTTTTAGAGGCAAGAAACTTAAATTATATTTTAATAAAAGCAGATAAAAATTTAAATATTTCTGTATTTTTCTTTTAGGTATTCTGGGATTTATAAAGTACGGCTGTTATTCAAGCAAACTTAATGAAAATAACACAGCAATGACTTGTTATAAAAATCATTTAGGAAAGATTCTGACTTTTCCAATTGTAAAAGTAACAATTGTTATACTTTTTCTCTTGTATCTGGCTGGAGGAATCTATTTTACTAAATATATACAGCCCTCTACAGGTATCGAAACGGCATTTAACGATAATTCTTACATATTAAATTTCTTTCTCGATGAGAAAACATTCTATTCACAATATCAAGATAGAATCCAGATAATTGTTACCTCGTCACTGGATTACTCCAAACCAAACATTCAGAATAATCTAGAGAAATTAACGACAGAACTGGAGAATTCTCCTCATATGGCCGGGAGTAATTTCACGGAATCGTGGCTGAGACTATATCTAAAATTCATTAAGAATCCACAGTTTTGGATTTCTCTCAGAGGATACAATTTGAGTCGACCCGAAGACTTCACCGATGCTTTACGCACAGTATTTCTGAAATTCAAGTGGACCAAACGCTTTAACGAAGACATTGTATTCAGTGACGATGGCACTGAAATATTAGCTTCCAGATTTTTTATTCAGACAAAACTAATTGATGATTCGCTGAAAGAAAACGAAGTTTTTATTAATATGTGGAATGTATTAGATAAATATAATCTTCCGGTATATTGTTACAATTATCGATATATTTTCTTTGATTCTATCCTTATGGTAATTCCCACAGCAACTCAATCAATAGTCGTTAGTTCTTGCGTAGTTATTTTGATATTTATCATTTTGATACCAAATGTTTTTTGTGCATTTTGTATTTCTCTCACAATAGCTTGTATTGAAGTAGTAACTATAGGATATATGTCTGTATGGGGGGTTACATTCCATCCAATAGGGACAATTTTTTTAATAGTGATCACCGGATTTTGTACGGATTATGCAGCTCATATATCATATGCGTATGCAAAGAGTAAAGGAAAGAATCCGAATGAAAAACTACAAGATTGTTTGGATACTGCTGGTAAGGCAATTGTGCAAGGTTGTCTTTCATCACTTTTGGGCATTGCTCCATTAATATTTGCTCCGTATAGATATTTAAATGATATGTTTAAAGTAGGTTTTATATTTCTTATTTGTTCCATAATTCAAGGACTGTGTATTCTTCCAATAATGCTATCATTATGGGACAGTTTCCTATTACTATGTAAAAGAGGTGACAAGCGGCGTTCTGACGAAGAGTTTTCGGATCTTCCAAATACGAATGAAGGATTGTTAAAATAATATATAATTATTTAGTCGTACTTAAAAACGGCAAGAAAAATAAAATAAATTATGATAAGTTTCCTTATTTAATTCTGTATTATATAGGTACGAGTATGTTTGTTTCACTTATGGGTTGTTTAAACGGAAGCAAACTTGTTACAAAGAATGAATTGATATATTCCAATGAGATCAAAAATATTATTTAAAACATTCTAAATCTCAGAAAGCTTGAATATTCTACGCACTACAAACGTTAAAATGCAACATTTGACGTCTCATAATGCCATATTGTTCGAACGTGTAATTTAAGCTCCGTCTATGTATTTTTAAAAATGTCTATTAATTTGTTCTAGTTACTTTTATAACGTTATTTGGGCTTTGGTACTGGTTATTGTTTACTGAAATTTTAAATATATGTGAAAATTTAAAGGTGTTCCTCGCCGGATTCGATACTGGGTCTCCCAGTAATGGTCTGTTGTCTATATTGTTTCAATAACTGTAACTACAATATATTTATGCCTATGTATTGATCAACGGTTAAGGTGACCACGCACGTCAATTAGCTTTCTGTATTCTCTATCAAAATTCTTTGCTATTATCCATGAATATATTTAGATCCCAAAGTTATCTTGTATTCATCAAAGTTCTGTATTTATCAAAGTTCTAGATCTCAAAGTTAGCTTGTATAAAACCGTTATTGATCGAAAAATCATTTATAGAATAATTATGAGGAAACACCTGTTATTATTAATATACTAGATAAAATACAAGTAATGCAGAATAACTGAAATTGGCAGTATTAACGTTGAAAATCAGCAGAATTTTGCTATACTGTTTATAATAAATGACAATTAACGCATAATACTAATAATTCATGTAACCTGTATTGCATTGCTATGTATATATTTTATTTTTTTTTATTTTTTTCGTTATTCCTTATTATTTTCGATATCTGAAAGACACACTCAAACGATGTTGGTTGATGAGACGTGTCAATGGCACAAATAATTAATTAATTAAAATTATAAGTGATTAGTATAAATATTTATTTTATAAATTATATAACACGGGAGTGGACAATGCTTTTACTTAATCACCAGCCAATAATTGTTGATGGTATTTATGACAGATGTGGTATGGAATATTTAAAATTTATACGGAAACAATCAACAAAACTAGTTTTAATCTGAACGATTTTACTTATTATATAATAAACTTTTTGTGGTTATTTCCTTTAGAAATTGTTTGTTTTTTTCTTTTGGATTTGACAGAAAAATAAAGAATAAGAATTACAAAAATAATAAACGTGACTGTAATATTGATATAATAACGTAAAGTGTTTACTTTTGATGTAATTTATCATCAAATAAAAAAATTACAGTCAAAAAGAAGGATAAAATGTGTTTGTTCTCAACATATTTCATAAGTAATTAATATTTTTAATAAAACAATTTCACGTTAAAAAATTAACTGTGTTTTACAGGAAGACAAAATCACTCCAGCACTAATTTTTCACCGTGTTAAAAAAATTCTGTTTTTAAAATAATTTATATCTCTTCATTTCATACATTTAAATGTTGTAAAGTAATTTTAAAATTGTATTAATATATCAGTCTTGTAATAACAGTTAAAAGGGAGACATGTTAGGTTTCGAATGAATAATCTAGGAAAATCATTATACGAAATATTAATCAAAATTACTGTTACATCGGGATCTGTGAGATTTCGCTCGCTAAGATGCAGGATTGCAATATTTTTAACTTTTTCTCAAAGATCTTTTTAACGCCACCAGTTAGAATAATTGTTTTATTTCGCTTTCTAACTCGCGATAAAAGGAATAATTTAAACCTGATCGAGTGGTTAATATGAGTGATAAATCCGAGTGGTTTGGAAGGGATGTCAAATTCGGAGATGGAAATAGGCTCAATTTCCAGATTATACATTAATTATATATCACTATATTTATTTATACAAAAGAAATAACAAAACATTACATTTCTATAAATTGTATCCACAAAGAAGCAGTAAAATATACTGTAATATACTTATAATATCTTAGAAGTGTGCTAATGACAAAAAAGATAAGATAAACTTTCTGTCCTTTTTTTTGCTTTAATAATATTCTAAAATATTAACTAAAATATTACTTTTAAGTATAAAAGTGCTCTCTGTTAAACTCTCGGTTCTCACATTACGTATCACGTGAAAATATCAAATAAGGAAATATTTGTGATTATGAAGTTTCAATGGGTCCGTAGAGATGTAAGACAAAACAATGCAGTGAATTTTTCATCAGCAGCAACAAATAAATTTTAAACAAAATTGACTTTGAAAAGGAGATATTAAACGTGAAATTAAATTTTGTATCTTTATACTTTATAGTGGGAACTTAGTGTGTTCTCGTATACTTTCAGATAAGAAGGGAATTTTCAATAATAGACCAAGCTACTAGAAGGAATTTTATAATAATAGACTACACAACAATACTCCTAATCTGAAAGGGAATGCTGCATTTACAGACGTTCTCAGTTAATAAGTTGGAATCTCAAACGAAACATAATTCGTCCCCATGAGAATAGTTGTATTCCTGTCACTTTATACAAAAAAAAATTTTCAAACATTTAAATAGTTTTAGTATTTTTGGCAAAACTGCGATTGTTATTCAAGAGGTAGACTCCACGAAATGTCGAGAAATAATAAGATTATTCTTATTTATAAATTAGTTAATAAATTAATTTCGTATTTGTTTCTATATCAATAGTTTTCTTTGTATTTTTACAATCAATCATTATTATTTGCGAAGTTTTTGCTGTATAAACAAGTTTTCTATTCTAATAATACCGAAAACATACTGAACTGAATTTTTTCATCAAGTAATGCTTTTCTTTTACTTAAATCGCCTGATTTATTATCACAATAAACGAATTTATTATTTAAATAAAATAAATAAACAAATATAACTCACGTATAATCATTATTACTCATACAATTTCACCGCATATTGCAATGTTTACGTAGATGGCGCTTCGCGTGAGATTGTGGCGTCAAGGTCTGTATAAGTCTTATACAGATCTTGTGTGGCGTTGCATCGTTTAGCGCCACCTAGAGGCACACAGAGAAAAAAATTGGAAATATAAATGTACTGTTCGTAGTGCTGACGGGAATATACGTATCATGTAAAAATGCATGCATTAGCATTGCTTTAAATTTATGAAATTATGCTTTTATAATTGATTAGAACTTGCGTAAGCTCAACATACTATATTAATTTAAAACATTGTACAAGACATATTAATTAGATTGAATAAATTTTTGATGTAATTAACGACTAATAATGAAGAATTTTGTACGATACAGTAGAGCATCGATTATCCGACTCAATTGGAGACTGAGGTTGGTCGGATAACTGAAAAAACAGATAACCGAAAAGTATGAAAAAATACATTATTAGTATAGTATATTAGTATATTAGTATATCCCATGTAATAAGCATATTAGTATATCTCTATTAACCTACTTCGCGTTGAATTTTCATCGATGTTAAGCCTAACAAAATTTTTTTTTAAATAATAATCGTCGTTAAATTATTTCTTTATTTTGCACAAAATAAATACAGAAATAAAGAAAAAATAGAAAATTAAGCCTGGTTTAAATACTGGTCTCCCTTTTATGGTCGAGCCAATGTTTCCAGCTAAAACACGCAAAAATTTAACAAAAATAATGTTAAAGTAGCCAAGACATAGCCAAATATTGTACCGCCACATCACTAGTAGACATTTGAATTTAGCGACTAGAACGCGGTCGGTTAACCGACATAACGGTTGATCGGGGATCGGATAATCGATGCTCTACTGTAATTAATTCCGTAAATAAAATCAGCTAAGGAAATATATGTGATAGATAGATCAAGATAATAGAAGCTAATAGATCGAGACAATAGAAGGAATTTTGTAATAATAGACTATACAAAACTCCCAATATGAAAGGGAAAGCTGCATTTACAGACGTTTTCAGTTAATAAGTTGGAATCTCAAACGAAATATAATTCGTTCCCATGAGAACACTTTTACTCGTTTAACTCTAAACAATTAAAATTTTTTAAACATTAGAAATATTTTTAGTATTTTGACAAAATAGCGATTGTTATTTGAAAGGTAGAGCGAAATTTTAAGAAATAATAATAATAGCATTCTTATCTATAAATTAGTTCTTGAGTTTAAATATTTTAATACATTAAGTCTTTAATTATATCGGAATGTCTTTACGAAATCGTATCTATATCATGCTGATAGAACTATAAATAATTTAACAAGCTCAATAGGAATTTTTCTTCATTAATGCAAACTGGATACAACAAAAAATTTAAAAACACTTATTTATAATAATAGTATGTTAAATTACCATAATAATTAACAGAAATTTTTGGTGATGACATAAAACAATGGAACTGTGAGTATGGAACAGTTTAAAGCGATTTATTATACGTAATCTTTGCTTCTAATTAAATAACATTTACCATCAAATTATTTCCCAAATATTACACTACATCCGTAGACTTATCAACACTGGATTTATGTCACTCCTAGGGATTTATAAAAGATTTGCCAGTCCCTAATACGAAAGTTACTGTGCCATATATTGTTTCTTAATCTTTACCCCATCCTGAGATATTAAATAATTTTCCTTGTTATGTATAGACTACATAACAGCTGGAAAAGTAAAAATGGATTTAAAAAAAATTAAACTTAATTGTTCGGTCATCATTACTTAGATCCTGAACTTGCATGAAATTCTTTTCTTTCTTGAAGCTCCTTATAGAGTTAGTGGAACTGAGTTGAACGCCACCTGTACGCAGGCAAAGAAAACTGCTTCGGGAAAACACGTGCGTATTTGGGTTGGATACGTACTGAAACGCGGTGATTGTTTTCTTCCTGTGATAATGAACTACAGCTTTCTGCCACACAAAACTTCAAAAAATAACTGTTGTGTGGTCGGTTGTAGTGTTACCTATATTTACCCATATTACTGCGCCGCCAGGTACAAAGTTTTATTCGTTCCCGAATGAACAATACCCTGGGAGGAAAGAGAAATGGCTGGCTTTTCAATTTAATTCCTGTGGTTAATTATATAATGATGTGTTGCATTCTAACCAATCTTCTGTTATAAAACCTTAGTTGGCTCTATTTAAAATTTAGTTCTCTAATGTAAACTTTAGTCATTTTCTTTTTTCTTTTATATCATTTTGTTAATCTGACAGATATTAATTGCCATATGATGTGATATTTGAATTTAAGAAATCTGTGGAAAAAGGAATAAGAAGCAAAATTAGTATTTTGAGAAAATGAAGGTAAAAGTTCTCCCTGTTAATACAATACTATTAGCTACTGTTATGGTTCTTATTGAAGCTCCTCTATATATATGGTTAGTTATAAATTTCATTATTTACCATGCTATGGATATATAGTTTACTTCCACGCCAACCTTTAAACTACAAAATTAAGAGTATAATAAATGTCAGAATATTAATACTGCTCAGTCCTAATGATCTACAGTCACTGACGAAAAACTTTCATAAAAAAATTTTAAAAATGTATCAATTTTTTATAGTTTTCGTCAAATATATATCATATACATATATATCTTGCACGCTTCTGACGATTGATTGTGACATCTTTAGTTTTGTTGTACCCTTTGCGTGTGCTTGTGTAAGATGGCTAACTGTTTTGTTGTAAGTACAGTCACTTCTCGACTTACGTCCGAAGTTGCAGAACCGAACCCCGTCGTAAGTCGGGAAGTGAATGTATTGACTAATGCAGGCATTAATTTGACCGTAAACTGCTAAATGCACTGTACGTATATATTATATATTATTTAAATATATACTTATAAATAATATATAAATTTATAATTTATCAAATTTCTATTTATTAAAATATATTTAGTGTTACATGTAACAAACAAAATTCATATATTGCAAGAATGCTATTATTCCCCAATAACAATCAAATGAGCAAAATGTTGAAACAAAAGTAATGAACATGAAGTACTAAACTTTAAAATTATCACATTGAAAAATCGCTGGTAAGATCATCGTCATCAGAATCTTCCTCACTAGAATGTTTTTGTATGGTTGAAGCAGATGATGGTTTCCAAGTGCAACGTTTTATCGTTAGTGTTTTTAAGTAGCTCCTTTGCTAATAACAGTAATTCACAAGAATCGGTAAGAACTCGATTTTGTAATTTAGTTTTTATTAAATTTAATTGCAAAAAATACGTTCAACTGCTGAATGAGGAAGCAATAAAAGCATCTATTTACTGCCAAAGTAAAGTAAAAAATATAGAAATATAGAATAAAAACGAATGTTTTGAAAGGTACTAAATTGAAAGGAAAGGTGTTTGGATTTCATGAATAAAGCTAGGAAAATGGTATTGGGTATCTTGGTACTGAAACAAGTAAAAACGTATAGATTAGTACTAAAGTATTAAGTGGAACAACACTGGTGCCGGCTTTGTAGCCCCGATGCTGTTACTCGGCGTCGCCGCTACAGGCGCTTCGATCTAGTTTCGTCGTTCCTCCTATACCTCGATCCATATGGGTACACAGCTGGGGGATACACAATAGACGATAGTCGAGTGGGCGATATTTAAATTCACCGAGATCAGTAGAAAAAATAATGATTTTAATAAAGAAAACAATTACAACTTTTATATTTTGTTTATTAATCATCTCTTATTTGGTCGCCCAGTTGACGGAGTTCCATTCATGTCGTTCCATTTGCAGAACGTTAAAATGTTACGTTTTCATGAAAATGCGAGCCTGGTTACGATCACCATATCAAGACATTCAGGAAACTTCAGAAAAAGTAAATTGGATGGGTAAAAAAATTTCAAGCCTCAAAAAAATTAAACCGTTAATAGAAGCGTTGTAAAAATGGCTAACGTTAAAATCGTTGCATCTCAACAACACTCTGTAGCCTTTAATGCTAATAAAAACTAATTATGCGTTATTGAAAAAAAATCAGAAACGAGTTGCGTAACATTCCCGGCGAAAAACACTTATGTTTAAGAAACAATATGACATTTACACAAAGTTAAACTTGCCATCTGTTGCGAGATGCTATTCAAATATAATTTTTATATTACTAATTATTAGAAAAAGCAAAATCACTTTAATTTTGAGTTGAGAGTAGTTTTAATAATATTGTAAATGCCAAAAACTAGTAAAATCTTCATTAAGTCAGACCTCACTTCATATATGGCACGTGCTTCCTCTCTATCGCTCGTGATTTAACCACCAAAATTGAATAGTAACAACGCCCCTTGTATACAAGTTACCGTGCCAAATTTCGTTTCTTAATTTTTTTCCATCCTGAGATATTAAACGACATGAACAGCAACACACAGATACACACATATTGGATTCTGGAGTTGAAAACGACAAGATTCCAAAATCCCGGTGGATCAAATACACGACGATTACAATACTTTCCTGTGTTATGTTACAATAGGGAAAGTAAAAGCGAGTAAATCCAGTTTTTACCTAAACGAAAGTAAAATGCTTCCACCTGTTTTCAGAACTTTCCGTATGAATAATTACTGGAGATGTTTGCTTACGGTGTTCCATATCGCTCCATCCTATCCTACATTTTAAACTAATGATATATCTTTGCAATTATCTCCTTACATCTGCTTGATTTTCTGAAAATATTATTCTACACGTAACTATCTTCTGCCACCGTCCTGGCAAATAACTTTTTTTGTAAAGTAGATATTGCATAGAGATACAAAAGGTGTGACCGACCTTCAACATGGATTTGTCGTTCTTGCCTCATTTTACGGTAGACGACTTGCTCGTCTTCTTTAGTCAAGTCGATGGGTTTCCTTATTATCGAACATAATAAATATTGGTTACTGTCGTGAACAAAAATAGGAGGCCACGGTAGTGTTATTAAGCTAGAAGAGTATTCTACGACGTAACTGGACGAAACCTCATTCATAAACTCGATATTCTGTGACCGAACTCGTTATCATCGGTACGAACGGTTGAGTTAGGAGCAATTTTGAGACTAGACAACTGTCGATATTTAAATGTAAGTTGGTGGATAATTCCTTCTTAACGATTCTATTGATATTAGAAGCACGATCTCTAACAAATAGACACCACAGAGATGCAGGTAACCACTAAGATATTAGGATAATTCCAGTTAATTATTTTAAATAAGATTGTTTATAGATCCATAACTATAACAAACTGCATAATTCATACTAATTTTCCTCCTTTCTTTTTTGTATATTTATGGTCCAATTTTCCTGCTTTTAGAACAGATTAGTGTGGGAATTACTAACAGAAATATTAAGTTTCAAATTGGTCTTAAAAATTGGCTGTTTAGTAATGAGATTAAAAGATAAAGAAGGAAGGGAGAGTGTTATAATCGAGTCTCAAAGGATAAAGATAAGGATAAAGATGATCATTTATGTAAGGTAGAAAAACTATTTAAAGCTAAGTTAAATGTTACAGAAAAGAATATTAATTCTGCTTTTAGAATTGAAAAAATAAACCAAATGAAAAAGGCTGGTTATTTGTGGTGTTTAACTTCGATGAAGAATTAAAAGTATATAAAAATATTAGTAATTGAAAAGGTTTAAATATACTCACTAATGATGATTATTCGATGAATACTGGAAATATCAAACACAAATTAAAGTTCTATAGTAAAGAAATTCGTTCAAAAAAAACTAAGAATGTTAAATTGAGATACGACAGATTAATTCTGGATGGAAAAATTAAAAGGTGAAATTTTTCAAACACGAAGAATAATCTTTCTTAAGAATATAATTTATAACGATAAACAACATGGTGAAAGAAAAGCCAAGCGTGAACAATATAAATCCCTAGAGCTCGGATACTGGTATATGTGTGAGCTACTTGGATAACAATGGTAGTATAAAATTTCTTTTTAAAATTTAGCAGGTTTAATGTCTTCTTAACTTCCCGAATTTGATATATTTTGGATTTATATATGGATGTATTTTGTCTAGTAAAATCAATGCTGTCTGATACATATGTCATCAGAAAGCATTGATTTTACTAAACAAAACTTATCAGGTAGGGATAATAGTGAGGGGCATGGAAGTCCCGGTGAAGACTTAATTGTCGGGCTTAGATTATATAGTTTCTAAGGTTAAACTGATATTTCTTGTTTTGACTTCACAATTAGATACCGAGGAGTTAATCGATATGCAATTAATAGTGCTTTATACTCAGCCTGACAACTATTATGACGGTGATTTTAAGAACATTTTATTGCTTACAGAATATTACTTGCTACCCGGTGGCAGGCAAATTGCTTTGACTTTCGATTCTATTGTTATTGATAGAAAAAAATTCTGTATGATTTCCAAGAAGATGACAAACTTATTGACTGCCAGGAGATGAAGAAGGTAATTTTTTTACCCTGCAACAGAAGCAGTGAATTTGATGTTTGTAAGACGGTTAATTACAATTGAAAATATATATTACAAGTAAAATTCTAAAATTTATTTACCTTTAAAAAACAAAAAATTTTATAGATACTTTTAAAAATTGGTAATTTTTATTAATATTTTAATATCGTTATTCAAATTTTAAATGCTTATATTTACAATAAATAGCAGTAGAATTCAATTTTTAAAATTATTATTATTATTATTATTTTAATGGAAATGTAGTCATTTGTTAAATCTATTGCACGCAGGGGAAAATTTTAGATTTACAGATAAAATATTTATGAATTAAGTTAAATATACATGTACACGTTTCCTTTATAACTAACTTGACTATTCATATTCAAATGAAATTTATTTCAAGTAAAAATGAAATTTAATATTTTGCTTTCATTTTACAAAACTTTATGAGGAACTGAAACGTGAAAAATATATAATTTTTCTTCTTATATTAGGTTATTTTATATTTACAGATATGATTTCGTCATACGTTACATAAAGTAATACAGTACACTTTAACGAGTGACTTAAGAGCCAGATTTTCCTTTCGTAGAATTTAAAAGTCTATTTAATATTCAATATGCATGAAATATTAATTCATTAATTTATAATGAGGACAGCCAGATCTTGGCAGTAATATCATATATATCAGCTTTTATTTTTATTATTTTTACTATCAATTCTTGTTATTGGAAGAATTATTTGCATAAATTTTCTTGGCTTTGCATAAATTTGCTGTGGCCTTGATAAAATGTGACATTAGTTCTTATAGAAATGAGTAAATTAAGTTCTGCAAAGCGGTTCCAGGAGTGTTCGATGAAGTTTCCTGATTAAAAAAACTGCAAAAAATATTTTGTTTGTATTTATTTAAAGTGTTTTTAATGCGATGTCTTTGAAAATACAATACACTATTCAGGTAAAATGTACAGGCTCACTTCATTAGGTATTAATATTTGTAGTATAATTTACTTAACATTATCATGTAAAGGTATGTCAAAGACACTTGTATTATCCAAAAGGTCGTCCGAATTCTAAAAAATTACATAAAATGAACAAATTGGTGTATTACAGTGTTGTTTGCACCAGAAGGCTTGTCATGGTAGCGGATTTTTTTACAGGAAAATATTTAATTAAAACTTTTACAGATAAAGATGTTATTATTATCACACAATGAGAAGATGATGAAAAAACTCAACATGGTATGGCATTTATTTATTTGCAATCGTGCGCATTCTACAACAGCAGTTGTTCAACATGCCTGACACCACAACTATCGATATTCTGCAAGCGAGTTATAACATCACTCAGAGATGTGTGAAGTGTATCAGGGTGTATGGCGGTGGTGTCACTGCGAACAGAACTTTTCAACTAAGCCAAGGAAGCTGGGCTCCTAGTGTACACTTGAAACTTTAGGTAGACCACACATCCACAGTGTCCAATTCGAAGACCGCTGGGATATGCATTTTTGCAGCAACAAATAATCATTCGTTCTTGATCAAATGTGTTTATTAGAAATTGCTTTACAGAAGTTGCTGCTTGAGGGATGCTCCTTCTTGCATGAACGTGATTGTGTTAAGAAGGTTCTGTGCGTACAATCACTCTCGAACCTAATCTTCAAACATTTTGAGGTATTTACTCGATCAAACGGTACAGCGTTCTCTGTCGTTGAGAATCTAAACTAAAAAGGTCATTATAAATATTTCTATGCTTATGTTAGAAAATAGACAAAAAATTTTAGCATGTAAATGCTTTCAGTGGATATCCTTGGACTTGTTAAAATCGAAATGAAATGACACATTATTATTTTAGTATATCGGAGTCTTCATCTTCTGTCTGATATTACGACTTATCACCCTAAAACTTAAGCGCACTTAACAGTCGCAAGTTACAAACGATAAATACTTTAAGACATGATAACAAATCTAGGAACCAGTTGCATAATTTTTCCGGCTGTTATAAGATTTTATTTTAAAAATAAGTCTTATATTTTTAATGATAATGAGTAAATAAAACTGTGTATGACCGCATCAGTTATATATGAGCTTTTAATAAAAATTTTCTTGATTTTTAATCGTAGAATGAGGAAACGCTTTATTTTGAGGACAGACAGATGTGTTATATAATATATATATATACTCTATATAAAACTAAATGCTAACAGCAAGTGAAAAATCTTCGTTAAGTTCGATCCACGCGAGATATGACACATGACCACCCTCCATCTCTCCATCCTCTCGATCTTTTACAACCAAAATTTAATAGCCTTAATGCCTTTTATATACGAGCTACCGTGCCAAACTTCGTTTCTTAATCTTCATCCCATACTGAGATATTAAACGACATTTATTCGAAACAGTGTTCCAAATTATACGAAGTTATTAGTAAAATTAAATGACGAATTGAATGCAATTTCGTTGCAATTTTATCAAAAAATCAAATTTAATGAGACACGTTTGATTAGGAGTAAATAAGGAAAGAGGAAAAATCCAGTTTCTAGCAACTTAACGCTTAATCTACAAATCATTTTTATAAAAAATAAAATTAATTATAATTACTATTGTGTTGTTTGACTACTTTAGACGTAATCTTAGGTAATTTGAAATTTCTTCTATATACGGAGGTAAAACGCCAAAGAAATATGAAATATAATTAATGTCTCATTGTTTAATGGTAAAGATCATTCAGTGTGTTATCAAGACTATTTTATTAGCAAACTCTATTCCGTACTACAACGTTTCGATTCTATAGTGGCTTTCATTTCATTTAGAAAATTTGCCGCTTGATGAAGACAAATGAAAATTTCCAGTGTAAGTGAATACAAGGCAAGTAATTAATATATTTTACTTCTTACTTTTTAATCTTTCCTCTTTGGTGGGTAAACAGTAACCGAGTGAATAAAACAGCTCACCACTTCGGGTTCGTGCTTCTAAAATGGGTGTGTCACGTATATTGACAGTTTTTTCTTCGTATGTAACAACTAAGTAGGGTTTAATTTTGTTACAAAAGTCCTCCCGGGAGAAATCCCCCTTGGTAAATCGCTGGTGTGATGTGTTGCCTTATCCCACGAAACCAACTTTTCTTCTCTGAGGACACAAACAGAAAACGATGCAACATTTCAAAATATATTTTTCATGTAAAAATTCTAGAATTTAATTATCTTTAAAAATTAATTTTTTCTAGATAGGGGAGAGCGGGGCTAAAAGTTCCTGGAGTAAGTTGTTCCGATTTAAATAGCGCCATAAGGAAAAAAAAAAGAAATATAATTAGCAAATACGTCATGAAATCGAACGTTTTTGTGCATGGACGGCAGCCATCTTAGTCAGGCCAGTGAAGTCCGGTACATTGGAAAGGGAGCCTGTACATCGCTGATCTACGTTAAATAAAAATTATAAATGTTTAGTTTATAATAAATTTAAGAAAAACAACTAATTATTCATAAGATATTATTGATTAGTACTTAAATACATACTTATAAATAAATTATTGTTTTTTTTTACATATTACACCTTCCATAGATCTCGTAACAATTTGCCCCACCCTGTTAACAACTAGCCCCGAACCGGGGTAAGTTGTTACTTTCCGACTTTAGTTATTGTATTATTAATTATAAAAAAATCTTACACAAAACAACCCAAAAAACTGTCTTTATAGCAAAGTTAGATATATTACTAAATTTTAATCTCTCAATACTTATGCTAGAATTTCGTTTCCTTAACAAATTATGACGTTGATTAAAAACGGAACTTGAGGCCCCGCTCTCCCCTACTTCTAAAAATTATTTATTTCTGGCGATATTTTTATATCGTTATTCTGATAATAAAATTCAGATTTGTAATAAGTAGCAACAGAATTGTTTCTTAAAATATAATTTTTTAAATTAATTTTTCTTAAAATAATGGAAATTTTGTTAAAGCTATCGCATGCAGCCGAAAATTTCAGATTTTAAGTAAAATATCAGGTTTATGAATAGAATTCTGTAAATATTCAATATACATGTACAGTACTGTACATGTTTACTTTATAACTAACGTGACCAGACGTCCCGTTTTGAACGGGACTGTCCCTTTTTAGAGTTACGAGTCCCGGTGTCCCCGAAATGAACTCTGGGACGCAAAATTGTCCCGTTTTCTGAAACCGCGTGAAAATTTGAGTAGTCGAGCCGGCCGGACGCGATTGGTGTGCGAGAGCAAACCGCGTCGTCGGTTGATGCGACGATAGTCAAGAGTGGCGAAGACGTCATCGCTCGCGCTTTGTTGACAAATTGTTTGGCAGATTTTTCGTTCACCAACTTCTCGATATTTGTTTTGTTTTTGTTTGATGCTCGTGTACATAGTAAATAACTTAAACTTCTTTTGTTTTGGAATCATAAGTTAAAATGCCGAAACGCAAGTGTACGTTCAATGTTAACTTACAAGCAAAATATCCGTTTATCAAGCAAATAAATACTCCCTCAGATGTCAGATGTGAAAAGTGTCGTACAGAATTTAGCGTTTCCCATGGTGGTGCCAGTGATATTGAACAGCATTTAAAGTCTGAAAAACATAAAAATGCCGATCGTACCGCCGCTTCGAGTTCTTCGATGTTAACCTTTTTCAAGAAATCGGACGCACCAACTTTAAAGGATTTGGATATCGCCGCGGCAGAAGGCGTCTGGGCTTATCACACGATACAAGAAAACCACAGTTTTCGCTCTAATGATTGTGCGTCGAAATTAATTCAATCATGTTTTGATCCCAAATTTACATGCGCGCGTACGAAATCAGAAGCTATTGTAGTAAATGTTTTGACGCCTACAGCAATGAAAGAATTAAAAGATGATCTTGATAAGTCCAATTGTATTACAATACTAAACGACGCTTCAAACCACGGTAACAAGAAAATATACCCTATTCTAGTGCGCTTTTTTCAACCTTACGTAGGTGTGCAAGTAAAAATTTTAGATCTCCAAGACCAACCAGGTGAGACTTCTGACATCATTGTCGATTATTTAAACCAAGTGTTGACAGATAATAATTTGACAGCAAAAGTCGTGGCATTTTGCGGAGACAATGCCAACGTCAATTTCGGAGGTGCGGCTAGGCGAGGAACTAACAATGTGTTAACGAAATTGCAATCATCACTGAAAAAGCCATTGATAGGTATTGGATGTGGAGCCCATGTAATTCACAATGCAATAAAATCTGCTGCAGACAGGCTACCCTTAGATTACGAAAGCATTATTGTGAAGATATATTCATTTTTTTATATTTACACGATTCGAGTTGAAGCTCTAAAGGAGTTTTGCGCCGAAACTGAAACGGAATATCAACAAATGCTCGGCTATAGCAAAACTAGATGGCTTGCTCTTATGCCTGCCTTGGAAAGGGTTTTAAAAATGTATCAGCCATTAAAAAACTACTTTTTGAGTATTGAAAAATGTCCCCTGTTACTAAAAAACTTTTTTGAAGATCCCACATCCGAATTGTGGCTTTATTTTTTACACGCTCTGTCAGCAAGTTTTCATCAAGCTGTATTGAAACTGGAAGGTCAGACTGTATCGGCAATTGAAGCTGCAAAAGAAATCAATCAACTAAAAGACAATTTGACTCAGAAACAGACCAATCAGTTTCTTCCATTTATGGTCCGTCAATTAATAGTGAAATCGAAAGATAATGTTACTGACATAGATGAAGAGTTTGTGAAAAGGGCGGCTACAGAATTTTATCAAACAAGCCGTGAATATATGGAGCAGTGGACTTGCTTTCTTACCAAAGAAATGGAGATATTTTATTGGGCAGATTTAAAAAAGGTCCCCGCATGGGAAGACGTTCAAAAATCTCTGGATGTATTAATTGAAAAGGAATATATTGACTGTAATAAAGATGCAGAAGTTTTTGACGAATTTTCGTTAATTTGTAACTACATTACATCGCAGAAAGTAACTGAATGGAATAATCTAAATGTTTCCACGAAAACTCGTTGGGTGGAAGTATTCAAACACTTTCGAGCCAACAATCTTCAGCATGAAAACTTTTCTATTTTAATTGAATATATTTTATGTTTGCCTGCTACAAATGCTCCAGTAGAAAGAGTATTTTCTATGATGAACAAATTGTGGCCATCTGAGAAGACCCAGTTACAAATTTCAGTTCTAAAGGCGATGTTGATAATTAAGGTGAATATAAAAAAACGCGCCAAGAGTTTCATTCTTACTTAAAATCATCACCAGCTATATTAAAGCAAATTTGTTCCTCTGATAAATATAAATATAACTAAACGTTTCGGGTATATATATTTTTTAATTCGTAACTTTTAAGCTAACTGACTTTTTCTGAATAAATAACTTTAAAAAAGTGTTTTTTTTATTGACTACCTGTTAATTAACCTAAATAAACCAATGTCCCGTTTTGAGTCAAAAAATAAATGGTCATGTTATTTATAACCAACTTACTATACACATTCAAATAAAATTTATTTTATTTGAATGTGTGTGAATTTTATAAGGCTTCGAATTGTGAAATATATGCAATTTTTTCCTCTTTCATTACGTCATACGGTAATGAAAATATACATTAATACATTAACAAGTGACTTAGAAAGCCCTATTTTCTTTTTGTAGATTTAAAACTATATTTAATTAATTAATTATAATAAAGACCGATAGATATTGGCAATAATTATATATTAGTTTTATTATTATTGTTGTTATTAAAAGACTCATTTGCATAAATTTTGTTGCTGTGGCCTTGATACAAAGTGACATCAGTTTTTACAGAAATTAGTAAATGAAGTACTACAGACCGGTTCCAGAACTGCCTGTTCGAATAAATGTATTTATTAAAAAGAACCTATAAAAATATTTTGGTTGTGTTTAGTTAAAGCGTTTTTATTGAGGTATATTTGAAAATACAATACATTATTTATGTAAAATGTAAAGGTCATTAGGTCATACTTCATTACGTATTAATATTTATCGTATAACTTACGACGTAATATTATCACGTCAAGGTATATCATAGACACTTGTATTATCGAAAACGTTCGTATACATTTAAAAAGTGATATAAAAAGGACAAATTGGTGTATTACTTGGGGTGTACACGAAATGGCTTGTCTTGGAGGGGAATTTTTTGACGCATAAAAAAAAATTTAGTTTTAAATTTTCAGCGATGGAGGGCGTTATTCTTATCACACGATCAGAACGGTATGGGGAAAAAATCATGATTGTATAGTATTAATTCATTTGCATTTGCGAGCATACTACAACAGTTGTTCCATGTGCCCTCCACCACAAGTATTAAGCAAGCCAGTCGTAACATCAATCAAAAATGCGTGAAATACATCAGGGTTATGTCAGTGACGTCACTGCGAATGGCATCTTATGAATGAGTGAACCGTACACTCGAAACATTAAGAAGCACCGTCGTCAAAAATCCGTAGGTGTCTAGTAAGGAGACAGCAGGGCATATGCATTTTCGTATAAACAGGTAATTATTAATTTTTGATCGAACGTGTTTTTTAGGAATTCTTTCTCAGGAGATTCTACGTGCATTTTGCGTGGACGTAATTCTCCTAAGAATATTCTGTGCATGTAAGCATGGCAGAACGTAATCTTTAAGCATTTTCAGATATTTTCGCGAGGCAAACGATAAAGTGCTTTCTATCGATGAAAATTTTAACTAAAAACTTTTCTTATGCCATAAAAAATTCTCTTTCGTGACTAGTGTGTTGTTGAAAACCCCACTGTAATATATCAATCTGTTGGTTTTAGGTGAACTTTTTAAAGTCTACGATTTTTTGGGACATCCTGTGCTTTCCGTTACATCTGTAACATCGATGACGTTAACGTCAATTATTTTTTTAATGTCACAAAAGCTACTAATCTGTTTCCTCGTAGACAACTCATATTGTTTTCTATGAGACCGCAGATTTTAGAGGAAAATTTTTAAATGAAAGAAAACTTTCCTTGTTTTTTTCGTTCTTCGAAATTGTTGTAAACACCACCCTTAGAAAAACTCCTCGCGGAGTATCGGAGCTGAGGTCTCCTCCAACTACCAGCAGTTAGGTAGGAAAGTTGACACTTAGTTGTCAAGAATTGCAAGTCATTGTCAATAACGGATCGCTTTCCCACACTAATGCTATAAATGCTCGAGCTACCGGAAGCTCAGGGCGCGTCCGCACACGGAAGTTATTTCTGTATTTGTGCCAATCGATCTCCCTGCAAAGGACTTGGATCCCGTCGGAGAAGACATTCAACGGCTGTAGACTCTTCCATATTGTCGACGTTGTTTCGATTTAAATATTTAAAATGAGTGCTCCTCGGAAAAAGAAATGTATAATTTTTTCCATGTGGATAAGTTAAAATCTATTTATAACTTGTATAATTTTGTTAAAAAAATTTGTAACTATATAATTGCTTATTTAATGAATGTTGAACAACCCTCTCCCCTGTAACAGGCCAAGGCCTATTACAAATAAAGATGAATTGATTGATTGATTGAATATCGTCGACGTCCGCCATACTTCGGGGTATACCGTCCATTTTCGCATAGAGGTATTGTTTGTTAGCTCTCTGTGAACTCTCTCTTCCCAGAAACGGGATTAGACGTAGCTAAAAGCTTCCCCTTGTATAATTTGCATTTAACTTGCATTTAACCGTTAAGCATTTAATCGAGTAGCCTTGTAAACGATCTTGTATGTTAACTATAGCTAACCAATAAATGTTTTATTTGTTAACCTGTCGATCTATTTTTCCGGAAAGACGCCTGTCCATGTACCGACGCACTCCCCCACTCACTTTTTGCCCTCCTAATCCATCCAACAGACGCAGAGATCGGGTTTTACCAGCCCGTGCAGATTAAGTGGTCAGAAGTGGATTAATCCCTGGCCCCTGCTTATCTCACATTTCTTTTGCCTTGTGGATATTCAATGTCGATAAAATCTAAACAGTAGTTTTTTCAGGATGTAAATAAAATCTTGAAAACTATCCTTACATTCACATTCTAATTGTAGTCATAATAGAATTAGTAAAACTCTTAACTTTTAACTGTAAGAATGTAAAAATTACGTTAAGGTAAACGTATTTATTTAATCTACTTTATTAATGCTTATATAATGAGTTAATGTATCTGCTTTTCTATTATTATGCTCTTGATGACATTTCATTCAATGAAACTATAAAAGATCCGGATTACTGATGTAACATTTGATACAATATTACTGGCTAATGAATGTAATATTCAGCCTCATTCATAAAGGAAGACAGATTCTTGTCTTCTAATTTTATCTTATTAAAAGAGCTTGTTTTGTCCTTGACTTTTTTTTATATCCGATTAGTTTATTGTGAATTAATTCTCTTCATTTTTAAATTACTAATAAATCTCCGAGTTTAGTTTAATTTAATTAGTTACAAAAGTGGTAATAGTTTTTGCATATATTTAGGTTAATTGTAGCCAATTTGGTTTTTCCTAATTGATTCTTGAATTTTTTCAGGATCGTCATCGACTGTCAAATCTTTAAATAACCAATCTGTCAAATTTAGTCTTGCACAAATTTGAATTCAAATATTACTAATGTATATGTAAATACAGAAAAGCGATAAAAATTGACATCGACTTTTCCAACTAACATTAAACATGCAGTGTGACAAAGAGAAATTTTATGCAGTTAATCGCTATTTATTTTCAAGTTTTCGTCACCTTGGACGGCTGATTGGACGTCATCCATTGTATTTTGTAATAATCCCATTTGTGTTCACTGCTCTGGCCTCTTTGGGTTTATTGAGGCTGCAAGTTATAAAAAATTCCGAATATTTACATGTTCCATCGAACGGAAGAACTTTGAAAGTCAGATCAGAAATAGAGAAGTTCTTTCCGGAAAATGCTACAGACTTTGATTTTACACGAATGACAATGTATAAAGGAGCTAATATGATTATAGCGACGTGTAAAGATGGAGGAACAATGATGCGTGAATACGTATTTGATGAATTGCAAATGCTAAACGAAAAGATTCTGAACATAAAAATACAATGGAAAGGACGAAACATAACGTATTTCGATATTTGTATGAGATCGGAAGGAGAGTGTTATCGAAATAATATACTATCTTTAAAAGGTAAATTTGAAGGTGTTAGAAGAAAAAAGCTAAAAATTAAGTAAGTTTTGTTCTTTCATGTTTTTATTTGTTGTTGCTTTATTAATTTTATGTTTTAGTTTTATTTATTATATATTTATGTAAATGTATATTAATACTACAGTGCTTCTTCTGATAGTAATTGATAGATTATAAATAAATTATTTTATTCGTCACTCGTCCAGAAAGTAAGTTCCGATTGCACGTCCCCATTTTACAGGGGTTTGTTGTAGTATGTCGTCTGTTATAAGGGAGATCAAGCAGACTCTAATTGACACATTTTGAGTTTTCAATAATGAATTTGAGTGTTGTATTCGGGCATTGAAATGTTAGCTAAAATATTTGCTAGTTGCGAGATTGTAAACAAAGTTAATAATAAGTAACATTTTAAAAACATGCCAATAATACTTATAATTAATCAGATGCTATGAGGAGACTGTGAAGGAATTAACTGTTACATATATCACAGGCGCGTTATCCTATGGACAAAGAGGACAATTTGAGCTCTCATCAGCAGGCGACCCAAACCAATCTTTTATGAGAAAATATTACACGCAAAAAAATTCCTACGAAGAAAAATGTTTGAAGTCAACAATATACTGTTCCTGGAGCTCCTTCGCCTGGGCCCCATGAAGCTATATGAAGCCACATTCATATGTAGAGTTCGATAAATCTCGGCTCAGATTTGGAAATACAAAGCTGTGCTGAGGTCTTCATAGACGATCTTCCATCGAAACTGGAGGTTCGTTGCAGCACTCATTTTTGAAAAGTTTCGAAAAGTTGCATATTTAACAGTAACAGATACTCAGTTACCGTTAATATCTCTTTTTCTTTGAAATTAAATAGAAATGTAAATTCTAAGTACTGGAACGAAATTAAAGAAACGTGTAATTCTTTTTTTATTTGTTTAAATAGTTGAGTAATTTTCGAAATATTTCTGTTCAGAAAGGTTAGATTTTGAGACCTGTGTGTTTGTTCTTAAATGTATTTATAGAAACATTTCCCTAATTATTTCTCGTAGAACTTTTAAGAATAAAAACTACTTCGTAGTCAATCACGATTATCATAATACTGATATAACACCGTAAAAAAATCTATGCAGAATTCATAGCAAAATGTGCAATGGAATTTATATCAATGAGAAGTTATTTAATACAGGGTCATTCAAAAAAACTTAGTTTCAAATAATTATTATTTTCGTTGAAAACTATTACTAATATACAATATAAGGTATATTTTTGAAAAACTCTGAAATTTTTTTTAAACAATGGAGATGCTTTATGTGAGTTACTTGGCGATTCCCTGCAAACAGGGCACAGCATGTCCAAGACAATGGTGGCGATTTCAATGTTAATGCGTTTCCGTTGTTCTTTGAAATCGGCTGGTATTGATGGTATGTAGCCACTATCTTTTATGTAGCCCCACAAGAAGAAATCTCAGTCAGTAAATTCGGGAAATCTGGGAGGCCATGCCATCAATGCGTTATCATAGGCTCCAACGTTCCTGATCTACCTCGGCAGGAGAGCAGGCTCTTATCAGATGAAGGAAAGAAAAGGAATGCAGAAGGACCCCACCCTGGTGGTAATTTCATTACTGTCAATCTGTATCTGAGGTAGGTCCGTCCCCTACAATGGACTGGTCAAGTTGTGCTGACTTCAGCTCCTGATTGGGTCGAGTTTTTGGGGTTTTTCTGGTTTTGGAGGTAAGTCTGTTGGTTTCATTAGATTACTGAAGTCTTCCGGTTTCTAAGTCTGTCAGCTTTGTGTCGGTTTACCCAGTATTTTGGGAGTTACGGCCGTTTTTCGACCGCCACCCGATGACCGTTACAACGGTCATCTTCTAGATTAAAATTGTAATTTCTCGGATTCTATATATCTTATCATAAAATGCTTTTTACCAGCTATTCTAGCTTAATTTTCGGTTCTAAATCTGTTGTTACTTTGACCGTGCGCCTAATTTTCAGCCAGTTATAACGGTCCGTGTTTTTTTGCGTTTTTCGGGCCATATGCGGCCTACCGCTTATTTGTGCGGGCATTCTTTTCGATGTTTTGTTAGTGGTAATTTAAGGTAGTGGGGGTGCAATTTTGGGGTCGGTACCTTAATTACTTTAGGAGTTACGGGCGCTTTTCGGCGGGAGAGGTCAATGACCTACTCGGTCCGACCCTAACCTGGTAGACATTTTCGCCGTTTCTTTATCTCTTTTGCTCTATTTTCTTAGTAAGTAGGTTAAGACTGTTGCTACCCCATTGGGGACTTTTTGTATTAACTTATCGTTAAGAGATCTGGACTATACAGCATTCGTGCCATTGTGATTAGTGTTTTTTTTGTGCTCTTTGGATTACACAAACTACAGGACTGCGATCTTCGATAGTTCTGTGAAATACAAATCTGTATTGACGAGGGACAGGATTCAGAGTGCTTTTGGGTGAGTGGGATTGGTCTAATGTCATCTGCGCATACTTCTTTTGGCCAAATGGCATGTAGTGATTCGTTTGCGGAAATGCGACTTGCGGCACTCGCAATTTTAAATGAGTTAAAGGGCTACTTAGCCGACAATTGTAATAGTAAAATGGGAACTCCAAAACATGCGGAGTATATTGTTTCCAGCACAAAAAAAAATCATCGAACTATTTGATAATAATTGTGTTATACAAAAAGTCGAGGAAGAATCGAGTAAACTTGAGAGGCTTGTGGCAATTGAACAAAAAGCCGTTCTGGATAAGCAGATTGAAATACTAGAAAAACTTAATTCCTTAGATATAAACGAAAACACCCCAAACTCTCCAGCCATGACGTATAGCGCGGTTCTAAAGTCTGGAAATTGTTAACTTTCCAAATAAAATACATCCACCCACCTCAGGCAAGCATGTGCTGTTGGTGTATGACAGAACCGATACGAAAAACAGTGATCGTGATGTGAAAATCCGAATCGACCCGCAAAACATAGATCTTAAATTTCATTAATCTTTATTATTTTCTTCCCGTTCAAATTTCGACATCTATAACCGAATTCCAAACCAAAAGTCGACACTTCGAAGGGGAATGACTGTATTTCCTCTCCCCTCGAAACTTGAACCTGAGTCAGGACGGAACTAAAGACAAAATTCGCTAATTGGCAAGAAAATTAACGTGGGGATGAAATAAAAAGGATGGGAGCGAGGACAGAGGGGTCGTTCGTGGCTCCTGCCTTCATTCGAACTCGAACACGGAAGCCTCTCCGCCGTCGCCGATTGGATTTCGAACGGACTCCGTTCTCTGACGATCCTTGTTGAGGTATGACGACCACTAATCTGTAAACTCTCTCTCGGGTTCGTAAACTCCTAATTTAGTACGTAATATTTCTATCGATGTTATCCTGTGTAACTGTTCTTTATTGTTTAGCAATAAATTCTGTTGTTTGTTGTTTTAACTGGTGTCATTCATTCGAATATTGCCTCTGTCTTATCGACGAGCCCACTCTCCTCCTCCACTCGACCTGACAAACAATTAGTTCCAGACTGGACAGCCATCCTTGACCGTGGGCAGGTTTTACCGACCTGTTGACCGAGAAAAAGGAGGTCCGACTCCGTCCGACCTCCCGGTGAACCCACAGTGTTAAGAAACGCTTACAGGAGCAAATTAAGCCGAGTCAACTCAAGATCGGAGTAGACAAAATTAGAAGAATCGGGAATGGCGGGGTGGCTGTCGAACTAGAAAATAAGGAAGATCTAAGCAGCTTAGAAAGCTGCATTAAAGACAGACTGCCAGATATCATCACGAAACTTCCTCAGAAGAGGAAGCCCCACGTGATCTTATATTCTGTTCCAGAGTTAGAAAACCAGGAAACAGTGATAGATAGCATTTATTGTCAAAATGACATAATCAACGAAAACATCACAAAGAAACAATTTGTAATGGACTTCAAAATCAAGTTCGCTACAGGAAAGAGGGACAGCGACTACTGTAATCTAGTGGTTGAGGTCACGCCTCAATTGAGGAAAACCTTATTAATAATAGAAAGAATAAATATAGAATGGTCTCGATGTAAAGTAGTGGATTTTTGCCCTGTCTTACAACGTTTTCGATGTTGTAGGTATGGGCACTCCTCTCGCAACTGTGAGCAACTACAGAACATTTGCAGTCATTGCATGGGAGATCATGCTTTTAAGGACTGCCCCAAACGTGAGGAACAACCTAGATGCATTAATTGCACGCACCAGAAATCAGGGAAGACTAACCACAATGCTCGTGATCCCGCTTGTAAGATATACCTCAAAATGAAGGCCAATCTAATTGCACGAACAGACTGAGTCAAGTTAGATCACCCTACATCCAATTTCTTCAGGTAAATCTAGGGAGAGGCATTGCTACTTCCTCTCTACTCTCTACTCTCTACTGAGGTCCACAATTATGACTTTATTCTCGTGCAGGAACGTTTTTTCTGTACTGTTATCAAGGGGACTCACTATTACCCTTGGGCCATCATTCTGGCCACTCACAGTAATATTGCTATTTTACAGCACTTCCCTTTCTAGCGAATTTGTTGTCTGTATTAAGATCAATGTTCAGGGACAAAAGTATATTATTGTTAACATATACTGTCCCTATCAAGGCGACATAAACCTAATTCTTAGGGATGTACAGAATTTAATCGATAGGTTTCCAAATGAACAAATCTTAATTGCTGGAGACGTTAATGCCCACTCCCCTGCCTGGGGAGGGGAGAAGCTCGATCGCAGGGGCGAAGCCTTAGAAGAATTCTTATTTTCGTAACGACCTGCTAATTGTGAACAACAGCTGTTCCCCTCCAATTTACGTAAACAGTAGGTATCATAGCTGGATCGATATCACCTCTTCCTCTACCAATTGCCACAGTCAGATCACCCATTGGAGGGTCCATAATTGTGATACTCTAAGTGACCACAAATACATTTCGTTTAATATTGACAGGTCAACTCAAACTGATCGGAACAGTAGCAGCAAAAGGCGATATAATTACAGGGCAGCAAATTGGGACCTGCTTGCTGATTTTCTCAATAGGGAATGACCTTATGAGAATGTGAACAATGAAAATAAGGCTCGCACCTTCTTGGCGACATCCATCGAAACCATCAATGCAGCTTGCGATTTTCACATACCAACCACCACTCACAGAAGAAGACCTGTTCCGTGGTGGGACTCCAAACTAACCCAACTTCGCAAAACTAATAACAACCTGAGAAGAAGGCTCCAAAGATGTCACGACGACTCTCTGCGTAACACACTGAAACGCAGCTACCTTGACCATCAGAGAGCCTATAAAAACGAAATACTCCAGGCAAAACAGAGATCATGGAGAGACTTCTGCTTCCGGGCATCTCGGAACCCATGGGGTTACTTGTCTAGGATGTGTGCTGGAAAATAGAGATCGAACAACATCCTACAGACTTTTGCAGATGAAACTGATACTGCTGTTGACATCCACAGCATTGTTAACACTCACCTAAACAACTTTTGCTTAGACAATCCGACTGACAACGATACCGAATGGCACCAATCTCTGAGAGACAGTTATTTCCTCCAGGTAGATACTCCAGATGCTCCTGCTTTCACTCACTATGAGGTGGATGAAGCTTTTAGAAATCTTAGAATAGGAAAGGCACCTGGAATGGACAATGTCAGTGCGGAAATTGCGCGGAAAATTTGAACAATTATCCCCGAGAAGCTCCTCCACATGTATAAAACCTGCCTTCGGCATGGAGTCTTTCCAGAGCAATGGAAGAAAGCAAGAATCGTTGCCATTCCAAAGTCTCCAAACTCCAATGACCTTCGCCCGATTTCTCTCCTGCCCATATTTGGGAAAGTGTCGGAAAAGATTTTAGCGGCCAGACTCACCTGGATAATTGAATCCAGTCAGCGGTTGAGCAATTTTTAATATGGGTTTCGTCACCAACGTTCTTCAGAGGACGCTATTCAGGCTACTGTGAGTAGCATTAGGGAGCTTCTCAATACTAACAAATATGTTTTTGGCATTTCCCTAGACATAAGGAAAGCTTTTGACAGCGCGTGGTGGCCTTTAATCCTTCACCAGCTGCGGAACATGGGCTGCCCAGCAAATATTTTCTACCTTCTGAGAGATTTTCTGAATAACAGGCAGGCTCACATTTAAACTGGTGACATCAAGGTCTGGAAAGTGGTGGTCCGTGGTTGTCCCCAGGGCTCTGTCCTGGGCCCACTTTTGTGGATTATACTATTTGAAAGATTTTTACAACGTAGCTTTGGACAGAATTTTACTGCCGCTTACGTGGATGACGCACTCTTACTCATAGGTGGGCGCTCGCGTGCAGTGCTCGAGAGAAAGGGGAACAAGACTCTGGAGGAAATTTATAGTTGGGGCATTCAAAACAAGCTCTCCTTTAACTCTGCTAAGACAAAAGCGATTGTATTTAATAGAAAAGATGAGGGAAATCTGTACGCGAGGGTGCCTACATTGAAAATGAATGGTGAATCCATTAGAGTGGTCACTGAAATCAAATACTTGGTGGTATTTCTGGATTACAGATTGTCATGGGAACAGCACATTCGTTATATCTTTGAAAGAACCGGTCTCATACTACAAGCCTTTTCCAGAGTGGTGAAAAACACGTGGGGCCTTAATGCCACAGCAATGCAGACTATTTATGATAGCATCTTCTTGCCAATTGTTCTCTACGGCTGCGGTAGCTGGGGCAAGGCAATTAGCAGGGTTCACCCCAGGCGAAGAATCATTGCCGCTCAGCGGAAGGCACTTCTCATGATCACTAAGGCGTACCGGATGACTGCTACTGTTAACCTTCAAGTTATTGCCCGCCGCCCCCCAATCGACAAAGTGATTAACCTCCACCAACAACTCTGGAACCTAAAGTGGGGAAATAACACTGTATCCCACGGTGAGATCATCTCAGCAGATATAATTGAAAGGCAGATTCCTTTTAGCCAATCACAAAACCCTAGTGTTCCTCTTCCAATCGTTGAAGATTTCACAGATACTGAGCCATCGTGTACCATCTTCACAGATGGTTCTGGCATTGACGAGCAAAAAGGCTGTAGCTTTGTCTGTTATGTAGACAACAGCGAAGTGTTCAGTAAGCAGTATCGCCTGGATCACTTGTGTTCTGTCTTCCAGGCAGAACTTTTTGCGATAACTCAAGCTATTAAATGGTGCAATGATACCTATACAGGATATAATATCACAATCACCTCTGACAGTGCCTCTGTGCTGAGTCTCATCAAAAGCAACAGCCCTATGATTGCTGAGGTGCACAAGCACTTACATGATTCTGAGAACCGTTACTCTTTAAAGTGGACTCAAGCTCATGCCGGAACTGCTGGAAATGAGAGGGCAGATGTCCTTGCAAAGAAGCAGCTAGAAGTGATTCCCTCCCTTTCTCTTATAATAAAATTCCTCTTAAGAAAGTTAAGAAATTACTATTCAAAGATCTCACCGATTGGCAACATGAATGGGAGGAAGACAATCATACCATCACATACAGCTTCATCCCAGATACACAACAATATTTTCTCAACAATTGGATCAATAACGACCTTTACAGCGTACAATTTTATACAAATCATGGCAGGTTTAACGCTTATAAGCATAGGTTGTCCATTGGAAATTGTAACAAATGTAATTTCTGTGATAAAATCGATGGGAGCTACCATTATATTTTCGATTGCCGTATAACCGAGACCGAGCAAAACGAACTTAAATTAACTGTTATCAGGAACGGTGGTAGTTGGTCTTGTCAACCCTGGGAACTTCTTAACACGCAAGAAATGTATGACCTCTTTTAAATGATTATCAAGAAATATATCCGGGCCACGACCGTCAGGTAGGAGTTGCAGCAACCAGGTTGATTGATCTACCAACTCTTTGCATCTTCTTTATGTTAACCTTGTATTTATTTTCCCTTCGCGTCTCCACATATATCCTTGTAATCACACTTGTTGTTGTGCCTTCTTCTCTTGCCAGCGCTGAGCACGCTACATGTAAAACAACATGAACTTGTTTGTAAATAGTTTAACTCTGTTAACTCAATTCACACAATTGAATGTCTTTTCTCTACCGATGTACAAAATTTGTTATTCTGTTACCTCTAGTCTTCACCTGATAATGCATATGCGGGATCAGGCTATGTATGTTTAATACATTAATAAAAGATAAAAGTGAAGTATATCTGAGGTACGAACGACTGACGCAACATATCGCTGTACACGATGCCTATGACTGAGATTTTCATGCAGGAGGATGTACCGTAAATGTTGCATTACATGCTCCAAACGGTGTAGTTTGGAACCAGCGGCGGCAAGGAACTATTTGCATAAAAACGTGTGGAAACAACGCATAGATATACATCAACACAATGTCGATATATTCCATGTATTCCTTCAATGAAATTATTAAATCAGGGCGTTATTTTTGAATAACTTTCCATTTCGCAATCATCATTTAAAAATTTCTATGAAAAGGATATTTTTGCGATATAGTATAAAGTGTCAGTTTTTCCTTACAGATAAATCTACAAAAAATAAACTTAAAATCTTATTTTTAAATTTTCAGTCTTTTTTGAAAGAAATTATTCTGTAAAAGTTATTTTAAAATATCAAGTACAACTTATACCACTGACTAAATGATACCACAAAGATAATTATACCTCGTGTATGGATCTACTGATATAAAAACAATAGTCCAAAACAATTCTTTATATTGAAGCAATGATACTGTAGTACTACTCTCTGTATTAATCTCCAATCTTATAACGACGAAGAAGACCATGTACAATTATGGTACCTGTACATAGTTTTGATTATTTGCGAGTTCGCTAGCGATGACATAACAATAAAATGATAATATATTTTTCACCAGAATACGTCTATTTGAATAGATTAACAGATTCAATATTCCTATTTCTTTTGAAACAGGTATCCGATGGATATAAATCCATCGCAAATTCATGTAGACGCTATCAATTTAGGAGGAGTTTCAACTGACGAAAACAGTTTTATGACAGATTTTCAAGCAGTTCGTTTGCTCTATTTCGTCGATTACCATAATTCCAGCAAACAGGAAATGGCTCATAAATGGGAAGAAGAATTTCTGAAGACACTTGCTCAAAATTCCTTCGTTCATATCTGCGTATCAAAAATGAGTGGAATTAGTATCGACAATGAAATAAATAATATATTGGTAAATATTGTATGGCATCTTATTATTAGTGGAACGTGTATGACAACATTTGCAAGTGTAACTTGTCTGACGAAGGACTGGGTGACAAGTAAACCGCTGATTGGTGTTTCCGGGTGTATCTCATCTCTTTTTGCAGTGGTAACTGCTTTTGGCGTTTTACTGCTGTGCGGCATGAAATATACAGAAGGAAATATGGTTGTTCCGTTTATAGTTGTAGGTTGGTGTATAAAATACATTTTTTAAAATAAATTGATTATTCAATATAAATAAACTCTCAATTGGTTGAATGTATTTTACAGGTATCGGACTAGATGACTCATTTGTTCTGCTAGCTGCTTGGAGAAAAACCAATCCCAAAGATTCTGTTGAAAAGAGAATGAGTACAACGTACTCCGAGGCTATTGTATCGATTACCATAACGTCTTTGACTAACGTTGCTTGTTCGTTAATTGCGTTAACCACTCCGTTCAGAATTCTGCATATAATTGGAATTTACATGGCTTTGAGTATTTTCATAGATTACATCTATCAAGTTACATTCTTCGGCGGATGTCTTTCACTGGATGGTTATAGAGAAGCCAAGAACTTGCATGCTATACTCTTCGTTCCTGTTAAGTTGGAAGAACGACCATCAGGTAACATAACATATAGTTAATCGTTAAATAGTCAGTTAACTTTCGTATAAAGAATGGTGTTTTACGTTTATGTTTATCGTTATAATGTTTCCTAAAATTGTTCTCAACCACATTCAAGACTTTTTGGAAATTTGAAGCTAGTTGATTTATTTGAATTAGAAAAAAGTATTCTTTTTGTTATAAAAATACTAAAAAATGAAAAATAGACTTTAATCAAAGAAACAACTAACGTTTGTAACTAATTGAAAGAATGAAATCTTTATTCAAAGATATATTTTAATGACTAAAATTCATTTAATTTATCAAATTAGAAATTTTTAAAAATATGATTATTATTCAATTAGGTTATTAATATAGCGCAAAGCGGCCTATGTTTAAAAATCATACTTTTAGTAATGATATTGGTAATCTTGTTTGAAGTATTTTGTATCCCTTCGTACTACGAATGTCTTTTTTTACACTTATTTGAACTCTTAACAACGGTCTTGATTCCTCAACGTCTTCCGTTAATTACTTCTTTTAGTGAAAGCTGAAATATGCAGCTTGGCTTTAGTTATTTAGTTATTTAGTAATTCTGGTAGATAAAGGATTTCCCATCGAAAATAACTGATAGCTAATCAGTTATTTTCGATGGGAAATCCTTTGTCTACCAGAATTAGTATCGAAAAATCTGCATTGCTTTGCTAACTTTTTCAGTAGGTACAGAAATTGTTAACGCATGCTGCAACAGAATCATTAAAGCATGGAAGGCCAGTAAAACATTTTTTTCTCTCCCCATCTTTATCATGAGGTAAAACTGGATGTAAAGTATTGACTTGTAAACAAGGTTGTAAATAGAGAGAGAACAAAAGAAATGCCAATTTTGCTAATTGTATCCACGTGTGGTCCGGTGATGACCACTTGCCAGGTGGTGACCACCTGGACGTAAACAAGTGAGTCGGAATATTGGCGGACGTAAATGTAAACTTCACTGTCATACGATAAAAGTGGACTTGGGTGAAAGCTGTTCGCACAAGGAAGGTTTTTTCGAAGATAGAGTCGTTCGAAATATGGGTACCACTATAGTTCTTTCTCTATCCTAACTTTCTCTAGAACAACCGTTATTTGATATTTCATTTGTACAAAGCATGTATACGTTCATATTTCAAATGCTTTTAATTTCTTGATCTCATGTATTTACTCTTTATTTTGCTAATCCTATCTTTACATCAGAAAGTTTGGCCACAGATTACATTTCATTATACATTATCTCACTTGAAGTATTTACCTTTGAAAATATCTCATATTCTAAATATGTCGTCTAGCTGTTTGTATGCATGCTCTTAATTCCAAAATTAAATCACTACTAAATCGGTGTTTATAAACATTTAAAGTGGATCATTCTTTACTATTCGATTTCGAGTTATTAGATAATATGAATCAAAGAAAGATAACTAATTACTAATTACTAATAATTAAAAATTTAACATAAATGTTTGTTTACATTTATGTTAAATTTTTGCCCTCTATTATCATATTGAAAAATGTTAAAATTACACAAGCCTGTATTATATGCTTACTGTAATTAATTAATTACTGTATACTTCAAAATATTTTCAGTTCTTGTGTGAGATATTTTGAAGATTACACTTAAATATAGGCTAAATAGAAGTAAGGATATTACATAATTCTCCCAATTCTTTTATCAATATTGACATTATTGTATTATCTAGTGAAATTAAAGACGTAATTTTATCCAAGGTTTTTCATTATTCTGATACCGTCATCATTAAAGTAATACGCCTATTTAAAAAGTACTTAAAAACTACTTACTAAATACTTAATCGTAATGGATAAAACACATATTATTGTGATTTTGAAATTTTGCGTGAGTATTCCCACTGAATACAGAGAGAAGCCTTGCTTGTTCCAAGCTTCTTCTATAATTAAAAGTAATTAATATAAAGTGCCTTCATATTTTCGATTACGTTTAGAAATATTATTAGCCATTACACTAATGAATTTGAAATTATAAATATTTTAAAATAGCAGTTAAGCCTGGCGTTGCTCAGGCAAAAAAATAACAACATCAAAATTAAGATTACTATTTTATTTCGTACTTTTAACCCTCCTAATATAATATATTATAGTGTTTGATTTATAATTACAAAGGTTACCTTACACAAGGGTTTATCACTCAATCTAACACATTTTAAATATTCTTTAAATTGTGTATAAAAATTTCTAAGTTAATTCTAAGAAACTGTTCCATTCACAGCAAATATCGAATGGTAATCTGCCAACCAATCAAATTTCGTGAAAAACGGACTGAATATTTAAACTCCACCGTGGAAAACCACACTAAAATCATATTTTGTGCAGGAGTAACCTTGTATTATGTAATTTTTCTATTCGAATGCCACCATAGCACTGGTCCGATAGAAAGAAGCAGCTGTTTCGTAAGGGAGTCGAAATTAATTTGACCAAAAGTAGTGGTTGATCTCCTCACGGAACAGAGGATGGTCAGCGACTACTACTTCATACTGGTCTACTATTAATCTTTGAAAGGCGATTCGTGTTGAATAAACAAATTGAACAAATAAACAAACAAAAGAAACATTTTCATTTATATATATAGAAAATAATCATATTTTTAAAGTTATTAAAACTAGATGAAAAACTTTATCTTGTTTTATTATTTTTCTAATAGGTATTCTGGGATTTATAAAGTACGGCTGTTATTCAAGCAAAGATATTGAAGACAATACAACAATGACTTGTTACAAAAACCATTTAGGAAAGATTCTAACGTTCCCAATTGTAAAAGTCACTGTTATTATTGTTTTTCTATTGTATCTCGCTGGAGGAATCTATTTTACGAAATACACACGACCAATGACAGGTATCTATGCAGCATTTAACGACAATTCTTATATAATAAATTTCTACCGTGATGAATATACGTTCTATTCTCAATATCGACATAGAGTCCAGATAATTGTTACATCATCATTAGATTATTCCAATCCAAACATCCAGAATAATATAGAGAAATTAACGACAGAACTGGAGAATTCCCCTCATATGGCCGGAAGTAATTTCACGGAATCGTGGCTGAGACTATATCTAAAATTCATTAAAAATCCACAGTTTTGGATATCTCTCAGAGGATACAATTTGAGTCGACCCGAAGACTTCACCGATGCTTTACGCAAAGTATTTCTGAAATTCAAGTGGGCCAAACGCTTTAACGAAGACATTGTATTCAGTGAAAATGGCACCAAAATATTAGCTTCCAGATTTTTTATTCAGACAAAACTGACTGATGATTCGCTGAAAGAAATCGAAGTTTTTACTAATCTGTGGAATGTAATAGATAAATATAATCTTCCGGTATATTGTTACAATTATCGATATATTTTCTTTGATTCTATCTTCGAGGTAACTCCCACAACCACTCAATCAATAGTCGTTAGTTCTTGTATGGTAATTTTAATATTTATCATTTTGATACCAAATGTGTTTTGTGCATTTTGTATCGCTCTCACAATTGCTTGTATTGAAGTAATAACTATAGGATATATGTCTGTATGGAAAGTTGAATTCCATCCAATAGGGACAACTTTTTTAATATTGATCACCGGATTTTGTACGGATTACGCAGCTCATATATCGTACGCGTATGCAAAGAGTAAAGGAAAGAATCCGAATGAAAAACTACAAGATTGTTTAGATACCGTTGGTCACGCAATTGTGCAAGGTTGTCTTTCTTCACTTTTGGGAGTTGCTCCGTTAATATTTGCTCCGTATGAATTTTTGAAAGATACGTTTAAAATATTTATCATATTCATTGTTTCTTCCATAATTCAAGGGTTGTGTATTCTTCCAGTTATGCTGTCATTATGGGAGAGTTTACTGTTATTATTATATAAAAGTCACGAGAAGCGGCGTTCAGACAAAGAGTATTCGAATCTTCCGAATACGAATGAAGAATTGTTAAAATAAAAAATAATTATTTAGTCATACTTAAAAAAAGTGCGAAAGAAATGAAATAATTTTAGAAAAATTTTTTAATGAATTATTTTAATATCTTATTAATAAAGTTATATCGGCTTCGTTATAATGAATCGATTGAACAGAAGCAAACTTCTCATAAAAAAAGAAATGATACTGGTGATGTTACTGTGGCATTCAAATTTGTATCTATGGCCTGAAATACTCCAACAACTCACAATTAGCTAGAACGGCCCGGATAAAGGCAATTCGGCGAACAGGCCGTTATGCTTTTCTCAGTTGATGTTACGGCCTGTATCAAACTCCGTCAGGGTGCTTAGTATCTTTCGATATGTTGTACTAGTGTGCGTAGTCTTGGGTTCGCACCCAACGAACGAGCTGGTGGAGTGAAATTTTTCTAGTTTTTCCGTGTGTAACACTTTATATGGAGCCCAGTTTCTCACGTAAGTTAAACACGGTGGCCACAACAGAGATGGTTGCGTTGCCGTATCCTATCAAATCTAACCTGGTATGCCTAGAGTTCGAATGCTCTAAGGAAAACGTATTTCACCGATCTGTGGAATTTCTATTCGATCTGAAAGATTTTTAACTTTGCACCGAAAATCTTCGTAGGCCTAATATGTAGCAAATTGCTTATATTATTGCTATATTGTGGATTGATTTACGAATTTTCTCCATTGCAGCTACCGAAATTAATATTTTGCTGTTTGTCCTTTCTATTGTTAGTTGCTTCATCAATAGTAACTCCTTCTTATATAATTGCGAATAATACTTAACGAATGATTTTCTTATTTTCCATGATATTAATTTAAGTTTATTTTAAAAATGACGTTACTGAAATTTATCAAAATGAGTTAAATTGTTTTATTAAAACGATGAGTTTTAGGAGTCTGTTACAAATGTTTCGGATTGAGCAGATCTTTATAATAATAAAATTATCGGGTTGAATAAATGGCTTTCGTAACGCTCATTGACCTTGGCAAAACATGGAAGATCTGCTAGGTAATGATGTCTCCCGGAATGATTTTCTGTGGGAAACTAGTCCTTATTTAAGTGTTGTACACGTGAATAACACCCAAAAAACTCTACGTTGCCAGCTCGTTGGGTAAGAGACGAACTCACGTTCAACCGGTGTTTAGTGGATGAAACTCGGATACCAATGGGCTGGGAACTGAAGATCGAAAGTTAAAGTTAGAAGTTAATCAACAAGCCTTCGCGTTCTAAAAATAAAGTAAATGGTAATTGGTTAGCTTCTAACTATGACTCTTCATCCTTGGTTATAAATACGGCTATACACTACATTACTTCATAGCAAAGATTGTGAAATAAATTTATTATTATTATTGTAACTTTCAAAGTGTTTTGTATAAAAAATTCTGCATTATTTACAAAATAAAATCTATTTGATAAAAAAAGTTTTTAAACAATAAGTAAATGCATTGTAAATGATGATTTAAACAATAAAATTGATTAATGTGTCTTCTAAGCGAGTGAATAAACTCGCTTAAAAGGTACAGTAATCTATGTGTTCTGCGTCATCAAGAACTAAACATCGCATAATAATAAGATTTATTCACTACTTATTCTATAGTAATAATTAATTATTTATCCATTATATTATATTTTGTATTTATAGTCACAATATTCATATACCTGCCTAAAAATTTACATGTAATAATATTATATCCTATTTAATATAATTACTACAATGTTGGATATACATTACATGTACAGTACATAGTATATAATGGTGTGTATTGTGAAAAGAATATTTTAATGTTATATTTCCTATTGTTTCATAGCGTTGGAACACTACTGATTTATCAATGCTGGTAAGAGTGTATACTTAAAAGTAATTGTTAACAAATTTTAATAAATTAATCGCCCCTCTTTTAGATATGTATCTGGTGTCAATCAATTTATATCACTTCGCAGAATTACATTAATGGTCTTCAAACACGAGCATTTTCATATTATTACATATTAAATACGTTATTACAACAACTAATTCACAATGAAACGTTTTATATTACAGAATAAAAACAGAAAATGTCACAATATCGTCTAATAATATTTTAGTTTCAAAAAGTCACGTGACTTCCGATCCAGGTCGGACTTTAGTATATACAGTAGCTAATCGGTCTCTGGTGGCGGGGCCGATTCGACCCATAATGCAACGCGTGCGTTTTTACGGCGAGGCAGATTATAGACGGCATAAACCTTGTTTAACATAGCGGTTTTTAAAATTCCAAACGTTAATTTAAAATTGGGGTAGGAATGCAAAGTATGGAATTGCACGGATACAAATTTATAAAATCTATAATTTTTTACATCATTGGTGTTAGTATACAGACTGTCAGATATTATGATTAAAATGAAAATCATCACAAAAGTATTCCATCTGAAAAACAGGAAATACAGTAAAACCTGTCTATGGCGACCGCCCACGGTTCCTTCAAAAAGTGGTCTTTTAGACAGGTGGTTGTCCAAACAAGTGGTGCCGTAATATCGTCCGTATTTCGTGCTCTTTTCTCATTTCTGCTAAGCAAAACTCGAGGTTAGCAAAAAGAAGCGAATTTTTTCAACGATAGACCTATATTGGTATTGTATTTTATTCTTATAGGATAACTCGACTTACAGGAGTCGTAGTGATTTTATGACAGATTTAATATCAATATTTTAAAGATTAATACAATACTCGCATTTTCTCGATTATAATGCACACTTTCTTTTTTCCGACACAATTAATTCAACTCGGTTCTTTTCGTTCGCTCCTCAGTTACGTGTATTACGTCTTCGATATACAAGCGTGCCGTATCTCTCCATCACTATGGTTTTCGTTAGTTTAATCTTATTTTAACTTTAAAAATACTGTATTTTTTAATATTTAATATTTTCTTAAGTACAACAGTAAAAATGATTAATTAATAATAGAACGATTTTATTACTTTTTCTCATAATACGATTTTATTACATTCCGCGATTGTCCAATGACAATGGCGGAATCGAAAAAGGAAGGTTGCCTGCAAAGCTGATTTTTGCATTAATGCGTTTATTGTTTTCGAATATTTCGCATGCGAAAATTACTTGGGTATTATTTTTTTTATAAAAAATACCGCGGAAATAAGGTAGGTTGAAACAGAAACTATTTATCGCATATGTACTGTATATGAGCGTCAAAATAAATAAATTTTATCAAACGATGAGATCTGCCGATTAATTATAATTGTGTACACTATTTTATACCCTTAAGTAAAATACTGTAGGTCTACGGTAAAATAAATTTCGTTTTCCCCACAGTTAAACTTCGCCGCTAATTGCCGTTGTGATAAACCATTTTCACTTTCTCTGATAACTTTAACCCGATCTTTTAACGACAGCACTTTGCATTTCTGTCATTTTTCGGACAATTTCGAACAAACTGAAATGAATTTTTTTTGTTGCTGACTAATTCATTAACACATGCACCTAATTTTAAGGGTGGGAGAAGTGCCAGAAGTGGGTTCGAACAATAGTTTACACTAGATATATTCGCGGAAGTAATCGCTTATTACAGTTGTTGTATGTTGTTTCGGACCAAAACTCGATGCCCGCGTTTGCGTTACACAGATGGTCGTTTAATACGGGCAACGTATACGAAGACTCTATGTATAAACTATTCCGTGCCAGAAATTTTTGTCCGTTTTGACAGGTGCCCGTTGAATGCAGGTGGTCGCCTAAGCAGTTTTGACTGTATTCATTAAACGAGGAATTTTTAAGGACACTTTTAGAATTCTCTCTGCCTTGATTGAACCCATTGTCTCACATGTTAAACAACAAGCAATATGGTTACAATATCAGACATGAAAAAACAACACAGTTTACATTTTGTTTATATTTTGACAGTTTACAGTTTGGCCTAGACAGATGCAAAACACTTTATATAGAAAAAGAAGTCCTGAAGAAAGAAAATTTTGCACTTGAAAATGGAGACGTTATTGAATCCATGGAAGAGGGCGAGTTCTACAAGTATTTAGGATTCCAACAGGCCAAACTAACAGAACATGCACAAATAAAGCAAAGATTAATTAAGGAATGCCAAAGCTATTCTTATATAATGTTAAATGCTATTCTCAGAACACAGTTAAATGCAAAACACGCAGTTAAAGCAATAAACACATATGTCGTCCCAGTACTCACTTATTCTATTGGACCACACAGATCTTGAGCAACTCCATAGGAAAACAAGAACACTTACGAAGCATAAGCAACATCATACTGAATCCACCATATAAAGATTAACCCTACCACGTAAAAATGATGGACGTGGCCTGACTGACATAGTAAACCTAAGAGGAAGCAGGCCACGATTAACGTTCGATGCAAACTGGAGGTCACGTTATTTCAATACAAAATATTTTTCCCTGAAAGGAGTTAGTTAGATGACCGGCACACCTCCGTTGCTAACGGAAAAGTATGATGTGTAGGGGCAAGACACAGCAGTACTGATTTGAGGGGAGAGCATATACTGTATTTTAAATTGAATAAATGAAAAATATCATAAAAAACTATAGCCTGACATTGTGACGACGTCACAATAAATAATTGCTTATTTTTAAAAAAGTTCTCCTTAATTAGCCTATTCTGTATTCTTATGTTTTATTTACTCTTATTAAACTTAATAATATGACAAAACCAATGACTAATTTTTTCATTCATACGGATACATAAACTGGTAATCGATGACAACAAATTGTTTTGGACTCTGTTTGGTTTTAGTGATCTTGTTTAACTAAAAAGAAAAGATAAATCGGGTGTAAAAATAAATCTCATCAAAAAATTTAAAACAGAGAAAGCAAATACTTATTTCGGGTTGTTTTAAATCAAATACTTAAGATTGTATGCATTGCGTGTTCATGTACAGTTCGTAGAACTATAACCGACAGCAATTTCTTACATAATAAGGTTATTGGTAGCTATTACGTGGGTCAAATCTGTATATTAAAGAATACATTTTTCAAAAAATTCTTTGTTTGAGCTCTTGGTAGTAATGGAGTATCACCCCTTTAATTTTAGTAGAGGTGTTTATGAGCTAGTCTAAAAATTAAAGTAAGTGACTAATTTAAAGGTGTCTTAATATTTATCATTTTCTAGTTATTATTACTGTATATTAATAGCTTTTATTAAAAATTTAATATCCTCACCAGGAAATACGAGATAATTAAATTTTTAATAAGTTATTTGTATTCCATTGTTAATTATGCTTTCAAACAATTTTTAAATTCAAAATTAGTTGTTTTAATAACGGTATACTTATTAACGATAAGTTAATTAGTAATAATTAGTAATATAAAGTATGAAATAGTGCTTTTTTCCTCTTTAAGAAATTATATCGTTCAATTCGGAACCCTTGTGTCGACAAACTTAAATTTGCCTACTTCAGGTAAAGTACGAAATACCTTTTGGAGTTTAATTGCAATAAATATGGACAAAATTAGGTGTGTCTCAATCAAAACGTTTTCGATAAAAGTTTATTATTTTGTAATCAAAATCTGAAAACGTAGAAAAATTTGGGCGTTGCATTTGAAATTTCGAAGTTGTCTCTCGCCTCACGTAAGATAGACCAGAGTTCATTTCTACGGCATTAAAAAGGTCTACAGGAAATATTAAAGTTTTATTCTTATCAATTTTTTAGTTAGAAGAATATTTTTCACTAATGACTCGTAGCATTTTACGCGGAAAACCTTGTTCAATATCTGCGTATACAAATACGAAAGTCTTTTGTACTTTTTTCATTCTAAAAGTATTGCGATTATAGTAATTAATTTTGTTACTGTGTAGAGAATCGAATGGGACGTATGCTGTTGGCCATGAAAATCACTCTCGAGGTTACTTATATTGTAACATTTTAATGAGTACAAGTAACGTAAAAGTTCCAATTAATCTAAAGTAATTTTTCTGATTCAAGTAAACACATTTAGGACTGCATAATTTGCAACTTCAAAATCGTGAGGAATAAAAACCTTACTTGATGAACTTTTCGTTCTTGCTATTATTCCTATTTTTATCGACGTATTTTTTATTACAGATTAATGTACTGTGGAGTTGAGAATATAAATAATAATAATAATAATAATTACTGTTTTTTTCCTATTCGAAATCTAATTTTAGTTTCTAGAATCCGTTTTTTTTTGTTTTGCAAATAATTTAACAGGACAACTAACTTAAACGGACATCTGTTGGAAGCTCGCCCCCCCTGTTGGCAAAGTGGTTGTCGAGTTAAAGTCGTTAAACCCGTGATTTATCCGGTAAACAAGATCGAGATGGTAAAGAAATGGGTGCGCGAGACGATTTAATTGTCACATTCCCGACCTAATTGACAGATCCCCGATCGTAGATCGTGGGAGCAACTGAGGGATCGACCGACCGGGGTAAGTTTGGGTCATCGGGTTGCACCGAGTTCAAAGCGGAATCTGTCCGGCTTTCCATCGAAGGAGGCGGTATTCGGAGCCGAGTGGTCCCGGCTGCGCCTTCTCCAAGTCAGGAAAACACATTTAGATGTAATTTACGGGACCGTCGTCCGGGGAAGGGCTTGACCCGACTCGGACGGGGAGCGGCCCGGGAGGGGGAGTTCGGGGATCTTCGGCGACCCCGCGGCCTGAATCGCGTCCCTGGGAACAGACCAGGGACCAATAGAGAGAAAGAAGACCCTCGTTCGGACCAACCAAAAACTCGGGATTTCGGGAAAGAAAGGTTATAAAAAGCCCGAGACTCCCGGGGCACGGAGAGGCAGAAGTGAAGGTTGAGAAGAGAAGACCAGAGTCGACGGATATCATATACCGGACTTCGAGGACTTCGAGCGTTTTTTCACCCGTGAGTGACTAAGATTAAGGGATCCAACTTCCCATCGTGGTTCTCCGAGGGACTTTTCTCCCCAGCTAGCCTCCAGTGGGAACTTTCCTCTACGGTAACGGACTCCAAAACGGACGGCGAACCACCTACCAAGAGGAACGGACCAACGAGACGACACTACTCTTATTGTAAGCATGTTTCTGTCAAAATAAACGCGTTAAAATGGAAAACACGGTCTCAGTGTGAGTCGTCTTTGCGTTCAGCAAACCACTACCCCCATACGGTAAAGGCCCTTTCGAGGCATCCTGACCTAAAGCGAGTCGGGTCAACTTCGCCCCTTTCACTAAGAGGCGCAAATCCTCACAGTACAATACGTGCAACGATTTTAAAGTACAACTTTCAAAAGTCTCCTTTACTTAAATACTTTCAGCTTTACTTTGCGATCTGGTTTCCCTACACTTTTACAGGAAAAGCAATTATTCTCCCATTTTCAGAATTTTTTTTTATTTAAACAAGTTTTATATCAAGTCTTTCGTACGTTAAGAATAGCAACTTCGATCACACGCGGGGTATTACCTGTCTAAAACGGATGACTTTTCAAATATTAATAGTAGACGAGTACTAAGTAGTAGTCGTTGACCGTCCTCCCGGAATAGAGAAGATCAACCAGTAATTTTGGTCGAATTACTTCAACCCCTTCCGCAACAGTCCCATCTTTCTATCGGGTCAAGAGGTATGGTGGAATTCGAATAGGAAAATTACGTAATGTGAGGTTGCCAGCCCACATAAAATAAGTTGTTTTCCAAAGTTAAGTGGTTTTCCAAGATTCCGAGTTTAAGTATTTAATCTATTACCATTTGAATTCGGGTATGAGTAAAACAGGTTGTTAGTTCTAACATTAGAAAGTCAGTTCTAATGTTATATATATATATATATATATAATTAGTTACGTGTAAAATTTGAAAATAATGACGATTAAGGATTTACAAATGGAGTTAGTCGATTTGGCCTGTAAACGGCTCAATTATTACAAAAAAAAAAAAATGTTTTTAGCCGTTGGTTTTATTAAATTAATTAAATATCTACTAATGTGGAGTAGATAATAAGGAAATATCACACCTGTGATAATAAGCACAAACACTCAGATATCAATGTAGTACTGTACATTTAATAAAACAAAAGGAGTGTACATTAAAAACTCGATTAAATGAGTAATTAACATGAAATAACCAAAACGCATTTCGGACTATCGGAATAGTCCCTCTTCAGATGGTATTAATATAAGAAGGTTATAATGCTGAAAATTATACAAACAAACAAACTGCTATAAAGATATGATCAGTGAAAATTAAATGGGTGCAGAGGAGACAGGCTTCATAATGCTACAAGGTAGCTTGACGTAATAGTAGAAAAATGGAATTTGAAGGTGGCAATACTACAAGGGGCAGCGTTATGAAGGACATGTGGTACAGGCAACATCTGGTGACTAACTTCTTAATGGCCAACCTTCATTCCATCACCTCTTAATTAGTTTGCACGTGTTATTACAGTTAATTTTATGTTATAGTGATATAGAACGCAGGAACAAAATGGAAACCTCGAATGTTTTATCTAAAATAATAAACGAAGACAGAAAGACATATTAGTCACACATATAGAAAATAATAAAAATTTGACAACGAATTTACCAGAAAAAACATTTCGATATGTGGAAAGAATCAGTTCAAAAATTAAATGCGTATGTTGGAGCTAAAAAATCCGTTGTGGAATGGAAAAAAGTAAGTACAGTGTTTTAATTTAATCCTTTCTTCAGTTTTCTTCCTTGATCTATTTCTGAAAATGTTCAATGAACTTAACACTTCTGATTAATATATAATCCGAATATAGTGTCTTTGCTCTTGATTAATAATTTATAATAATTATAATAATATAATTTATATTATATAATTGGTCGAAAAATTCGTTGCCTTCTTAAACATCGTCTTTCGGCTATTTCTAATGCTTCGATTGCGACAAGAATAGCATATCTGTCAGCCATTTTCAATTTCGTGTAGCGATCTCACATGCTCGACTCAACGTGAGTAACAACTCACACGGTGAGATGGGAAAGCACGTGAGTTATAACTCGAGACTACCAATTTGACGTCAGAGTGTGAGATGGTACCACGTGACACCTTCAACACGTTGGGAGTTGTAACACGAAAAACTCGAGACTAAGGGCCCTGGTGTTTTGTGATCGTGTCCAGTAGTCTAAACCCACGACTTTCCCGCCGGACCGCGTAACAGCGCTCCCACACGCCAAGTTTTCCTCGTATCCGGTGTTTTGTGGTCGTGTTCGGTTTGAGTCTACACTGCTATATAAAGGAATATAAATTATATACAATTTTAGTACTTAGATGTAACGTACAGAGTAAGGTTCGAAATAAATAGTGAGAGAATTATGTGGACGATAATCATTTTTGCATAATTTGGCCGCGTAAAATGAAAAAATAGACATATTTATACCGAACGGAAAATTTAATTCGGTTTTTTTTTATTGTTGTTAAGCAATTGTTATCATTGTTACGAAATACATTGTCGTTTGCATTGTACTTGAACAGTGGAAAATTTGGCAACGAATTTACTAGAAGGCTAAATGACGAATTTTACAATAAAAATGGAAATTTTAGGGGGGGGGGTTGGAAAGGGATTACATTGTTGTGGAGCAGAAAAATTGATTGGGAAGTGCAGGAAGTGCGTGACTGTAAGAATAAATGAATGGACGCGTGTGCGATGGACTGGAACACGGTCCGGTGCGTCGTTCATATTGATGATATTTCTATTTTTGGTTTTTTGGTGGCCCAACGGGGTTCTTCCAACGGGACAGTGGGCCCTAAGGCCGCCGATAAAGCGAAAATCCCAAAGGGGACCCGGAGGGCGGCTCAAGAACAGGATAAGCCCGGAGAGCGGCCCAGCTACAAAAGAAGTCTGCAGGGCGGAACCTGAATTCGTATCTTAATTAGGATGTAATCGACAAACTGCGAACCCGCTGTTGGTCGATTACATCCTAATTAATATACGAATTCAGGGCTAAAAGCGCAGGGCGCCGGATCCTCCCAACAAGCAAGCAGTTGACCCGAGAAACCCCCCGGACGGGTTAGAACCGTGTTAGAATGAACCCGTGCTATAAAAGCACCGTGTTATAGGGGGATGTTCCCAATTCTCGAGCCGTGTTAGAGCGAATCCGTGCTATAGAAGTACCGTGTTACACGAGGGTTACCTGTATATTAATGGTCAAATATATTAATGGTTAAAATAAAATTAAAAGGCAATCAATTAGATGAACAATATTTATTCATAGTCTACTTAATTATAAAAAACGGGGTTAATGTTACCCTAGATATCGAAGGTGACGGCTCGTCTCCGATTCCAGCGATCAGAAGACAGGAAACAGTGGGGACGTACGTTCTAACCTAACCTAACCTATTCTAATAAATTACCATAATTATTAGCAACCAAATTATTAGAATAGGTTAGAACGTGCGTCCCCACTGTCCCTGTCTTCTGATCGCCGGAATCGGAGACGAGCCGCCATCTTCGATACCTAGGGTAACATTAACCAAAAAATGGTATTAATTAGAAGTGACACAACACTTGTACAAAACTATAAAATAAAAATAAGCTAATCAGTATTTATTAGTTTGTATTCTTTTTATTAAGCCATGCACTTTTAAAGGTAATTAAATTTCGAAAATATATTCAAAAATTCAAACGAAATAATAAAAATAACTTTTAAAATCAAACTAAAATTAAAAATGAACTTATTTGTGTTTTATGATGAACTTAAATTAACCATTAATATACTTGAATAATAATTCTAAACTAGTTTGGCCTGACACGCTTACGCCAAACTAGTTTGGCGTAAAATCGGGTTTTGCCGGTAACTGGTCTACTGTATATAAAATATCGAATGATGAAGTATCACGTTTAAATCTTTGCTCTTTTACACTTAATTGGTCGTTTACGGGCTGGACAAGAGATATTCTAAAAACATTTTGTATTAAGAGAAACCGTCAAAAGGACTTCCTGTAAAAACGTAACACAATTCCATTGTTCTATTAAAACTACAATACAGGTATCCCTTGATTAACGCGGTTAATTAATCCCTCGATCCTACGCGTTTATCAAAATCCGTGATATCTTATGGGCATAAAGGCATAGGATAACATGTCACTGTTGAAACGTTTAGACCTACACTTTTTATCAAAGAAATAAGCATAACGTGTCTGTGTTTTACACTAGTAAAAATTAACATATGTAAATAGACGTAGTATTTTCATACAGTATTGTTTCTAATTGTGTAGGCCTAATGTTTATTTTACCTGACCAATAATTCGGACCTACCAAAGATAATTTCACTACACTCGGAAATGACATCATATTATAAATTTTGGGCCGAATATCTAGCGAAGAGAGGTGTGTATGATCATGATCTTTATTAGTTCTCTAGGGGCAAATCTTAGAAGGTCGCTACTCCCCTCATTCAGAGCTAGAATCCGACGCCTATTCTTATTTATTTATTTTTTCATTTTAACTCTCTCCGCCCTGTGAGCACTAAGATGGTCGTTTTTAATTACGGGTACGGTCCAAGCCCTCAATGGGACGGCCGGGTGACGATCTTGTGCGTAACCAAAGGTTAAAATCAGCATTAATTAATTCTAGCTGTCTTTAAATTGTATGGCATTCTTCGTGGAGGAATAGAGGACGATGGGCGCAAAAATTGAGCATATCGAAAACATAATTCTCCATATTCTAACTGACGAGATTTTAAAGAAAACTTTGCATATATTTTGTTCCTCACGCATTGTCGCAGGAGTAACAATTGGACGGAGATGTTCAGCTCAAAAAACAAGGCTTAAGATTAGATCACCCAATGTACTCGTCTGATTTTTCACCCCTTTATTCCCAAAATTTAAAAAATTGAAATTGAAAGGCCAAGGATTGACGACATTTCCGAAATTGAAACTGCTTTAGCCAACCAACTGAACACTATTACAAAAAATTCAGCAACCAGCAACTTTTTAAACTTTATTTTAAAACTTTTTATATTAATCAATTGTTATAAAATAGAAAAACTAATTTTGAGAGTAGGGATGAGTTTTAATAAAATTGTAAATGCTAATTACTAGTAAAAGTTTCATTAAGTCCGACCCTATTCGAGATATGACACACCTCTATCTCCCACCTCCCCGACCTTTAACCACCAAAATTTAATAGAATCAATGTCTGAAAACTTATAACTGATTAAATTCGTTATTATAACCGTTTAAATGTAGAAGCGTATTTACATAAGCCATAAAAATAAGTATATGATAAGTCATTTGTATCCAATATTCATCTCATAAGTAGAACTTTGTATTTTACACATAAAAATATCGATTGCATCTTTAAATAATCAAGTTTCTGATCCTTTCCTACACTGATATTTAAAATTTATTCTATTTTTGTAAGGACAATAATAATACTTTTTCTATTAACTATAAATCAAAAGTCAAAGTCGTGTGTTAAATTAATAAAATTATAGATGATGTGGATGTTTATGGTGCTGCAGCGCCCTTTGATATCAAAGCAATATGACTTTGTTAGTTTAAAATAAAGTTAATAATGTATATCGCATGTCTTCATTTTTGAAAATATGTTATAATAATATACGAACAAGAGAATTTACTTCAATAAATTATTTTAAAATTAACAATTATTTAAAATAATTTTTTATTGACGATTTGAAATACAACCGAAAGTCATCCCACAAAGACAATAAAACTGGTAAAATAAATAAACCGTAAAATATCGCAGAAATTATTACAATAAGAAATATCTTAAATACGCTTACAAAAAACTCATAGGGAGCAGTTACCAGTAATGCAACTCCTATAATTGTCGACAGACATCCTTGCACGATAGCATGACCAGCAGCGTTTAGAGCATCCTTAATTTTCTCATCCGAAGTGTTTTTCTTGCTGTTTACATACGCATACGATATGTGAGCCGAATAGTCCGTACAAAATCCTGTTATAACTATTAACAATATCATAGATACTTGATTTATACTTATTCCCCATATTGTCATGTAACCCATAACAATGACTTCAATTGAAGCAATTGTGAAACCAATGCATATTGCACAAAATAGGCTGGGAATGAAAATAAGAAACACGAGAATAATTAAGCAGGAACTGATAGATATTGCTTGAATTACAACAGGAAGCGACGTAAAAATCTGATCGTAGTAAACATATCGATAATTAAAACCCTGAATGGGAAGATCGGATGATTCTGTTAACATCCACATGTTAGAAAACATTCTATTTTCAGCACTTACACTGTCGAGTAGACCCGTTTGAACAAAAAACCTCGAAGCCAATATCTTTTTGCCATTTGCACTGAAGACAATGTTTTTTCTTAAAGCTTGAAATTGTTTAATTTTTAAAAATACGTTAGACAAAGCATCTACAAAATCTTCAGGATTACTCAAATTATAACCATGAAGAGATATCCAGGAATTCGGATTTTGTATAAATTTCGAATATGATCTTAACCACGAATTAGTAAGATTTGATCCAGCCATGTAAGGAGAATTTTCTAGCCTAATCATAAATTTTTCGATCTTATCTTGTACTTCGGGATTTGAATAATCTAATGGTTTGTTAATCAATAATTGAATTCTATCGCGATAATTTGAGAAATATTTAACGTCGTCCTGTAAGTAGTCAATCATATAAGATTTCTTGGAGAAATAAATCTTCAAGTCGGTAGAAGTGTGTATATATTTTAAAGAATAAATAGCGCCACTAAGATAAGCAAGAAAGATGCAGATGATAGCAAATTTTACTATTGGTAATGAAATAATTCTGCCTAATTTTTCTTTATAGAAATTTGTTGTGGTCCTCTTTTCTCTGATCTTTTCCGGAAGAAAACTACACGTCATGAGTGCTTGAAAGCCTGTAAATAAACAAGGCATACGTTTTCATTATAAACATTCTGTTATTTTGGATTAATTAATCGTGATTAACGTTAAATTTAACAGTTTAATTTATGACTAGTTTTTTAAAGTTATAAAATCAATATTATAAACAATGTCTGGTTTTAAGCAGTAATTACAATATTCATAGTACATTATGCAATTAGTTTATAATATAAGCGATTATGGCATGAATGGTGATTTGGCACAAGAAAAGAACGAGTGGGCCGAACACTGTTTGAAGTAGAAACTGCTTTCAGCAAGAGCCTCAATGAGCTTTCGGTATTGCACATCCAGAAGTATCATCCATGATCACAATTGAAGAAGGTTGACAAGGCTCTAGAAACGTGAAAATCTAGAATACGGGAGCGAACGATAAAATATTAACAGCTTTGAGAAGAGTCGGAAGAAAACAGGAATCGGACCTCACGTTATTTTGAGTTCCTCTTCCTCCAGTAGTGACTCTGAGAATTTAGACTGTGGCAGTCATCTGAGCAATGTACTTGCTGAAGTGGAACTCACATCTCATGGCGAGCCTTATTGAAAAAGAGGAAGAAAGGAGTTGTCCTAATCGAAAAATATGACCAAGACGAATAGCAAAACCAATTTCTTCCGCAGGTTGTTAGTGATCACAAGAAGAGAGATCCAGACTTTAAGAAGAGAACGAATGCCAATTACAATTAATATTCCACTATGTGAAATTATGATGTTCATCTTTGGCATAGAAATTACCAACTGTGAATTTTAAATCCTTAATTCTGTATTATTTTGTACTTTGCTTAAAATAAAGAAAATTTAATGTTACAGACTTTGGTAACAATGTCTAAATTTCATATAAATTTAGCCGAATTTTGTAAATATTACTTTTTCAGTAATGAAAAAAGTTAGACAGGCCCCTTCTGAAAACTATGACTTTTGTTTTTAGCCCCGTTATAATGATCACACTTATATATATATTATGTAATATAGAAAAAGAGAAAAAGAATATATAAAAAAATATATATAATATTTTTCTTCGAAGAAATAACTTTTACTTATATTTAAAATTAGTTAAAATCAAATTAATTTAATTAAAAATAATAAAAATATAAGCAAAAAACTAATTGCATAAAATAATCTACTTTTTAAATTCTCTGTCCATCCTATGGCTATTTTAATAAATTCTTCAATAAATTATAATTGAATCTTCTCGAAAAGATCGTTCTTTAACACACAATTTACCAAAATTGGCCAATTTTAAATAAATTTAATTGCGAATTTCTAGCCAGGAGCTTTGCGTGCTATTTTCCTCGAATTATTAAAATTATAATAAATTTTTAAAATATTAAAATATAGCTACCTGAATTTTTATTCCATCTAACAGGAGAATAAGACACTGATTGTCGAATTTTAGCTTCAGCATAACCGCTAATTGCAAGGCATCCACCAAAAAACGTTACTTGAAATATATAATCCATTAACATGCTTAAGGCCATGTATGTACTCATAATCTGAATTACTTTATAATTAGTAGTTAATCCAATCAACGAGCAGATTATATTAGTTAATGACGTTATAGTGATAGATACTGCTGCTTCAGAATATGCTAAACTTAGCCTTTTCTCTACAGGATCTTTATAATCAGTCCTTCTCCACGCTGCTAATAGAACAAACGAGTCATCTAATCCGATACCTAAATAATAATATAAAGTTACTCTGTAAAGATTCAAAAATTATAATGGTGTTCACGCTAAAATACTAAAGGATCAAATTATATACAGTACACTCTCCCATGTGAGCGAGAGTTGTCCGGATATGAGAGAGTCTACCGTACTTACCTAAGACAATAAAAGGAATAAGACTATTTATTTCGATAAACTTCATTCCACAAATGAGTAAAATACCAAAGGCTGATATAACTCCAAACAAAGAAGAGGTACATCCACAGACACCAACTAGAGGTTTACTCGTTGCCCAATCCGTTGATAAACACGAAACCATCACAAATATTGTTGTTATGATTCCGCTGATGATAATATGAATTATGATGTTCTCAATGAAATAATTCGTTTCTATGTTGATGCTTAATCCGGTCATTTTAATTACATTAATATATTTGAAAGTAAAATGAGATTCAATTTTCAGAAATTTCTCTTCCCACAGTTTGGAAATTTCTTGATTAGTAGAATTGTTATAATTTACAAAATATATTAAACGAACCGCTTTAAAATCTGTTACAAAATGGTTTTCATCCGTAGATACTCCACCCAAATTTAAACTATGCCTGACAATATTGGAATTCCATTCTATGGGATATCTGTAAAGAAATTCAAAAGGAAAAATACTGTTAACAGAAATAAATCATAGAAAAATAATAAAGAAAACTTTAAATATTTAACGTTGATTGCACTCTATTTCTGGCAGATGGTGTTAAAAAAATAATGCCGTTTCCTATGGGCAAAATCGTTTTTGAAAAATTGCCGAAAACGAAAGCAAATGAAACCAAGCAGTTTTTTGCATTCAAATCTTATTTAATTTTTCTATTAACAGACGGTTGAGAATTTTGAAAATTGTATTTGTTAGTTTTCTATGAATTTGTAAAGTCGTAGATATTCGCTAGCGATCCCCTACAACTTTCCTTTCTTTCCTATTTATACCCTCTCTTCCAGTAATTATGACCCCATTTGCAACCCACATCTTTGAGAAAAAGTTTCTCATCGATATCTACACCAAAACAGAAGAGAAACATTCCCTTGAACTTGAAAATCATTTAATTGTGTGTATTTCGAATACAGAGCCCAGATTTGAGAAACAAGTTTCTGAAAAAAAAGCACATGTTCCACACTAATTTTTTGCTGTAATTATAAGATAAAAGCATATCAGTATCGCTGTTTTTGTTTTATTGTGTAAAACCTCTGGTGAATTCCAACGCGGTCACCACCCACACTTTGGGATCCGCGGTTCTAGTAGATTAATTAATTGACCCGGCAATTTGGTTTCTTACTTTCATTCAAAACGAGATGATATTATTCAAAGATTACATGGGACCAGCAACTTAAAAAAAGTAACACAATAAACTGAAAAAATCACCTACCTGATTTTAAAGTTTTTACTTTTAATTTCTTCTATTTTATCTTTTAACGACAAAACATTATTTTTAATGCACTTTCCGTTGGATTTTCTACATATATCCAAATATGTTAGAGTTTTTCCTTTCCACTGAACAGATATATTGAAAATTATTTCATTTAACGTCGTCAATTCCTCAAAAATCGATTCGTTGAGCATAGATTCTCCATATTTGGGTGTGACTACAACAACGCCACTTCCTCGGTATCTCGTTATGTGTGAAACATCAAAATCAGTGACATTTTCTGGAAATAATCTTTCTATTTCCGATCTGGCTTTTACGGTTTTTCCGTCAAGTGGAAGAAATAAATATTCTGTATCATCAAACACCTTTAATCTTAGGATTCCCAAACACATCAGTGCAGTGAAAAGAGAAGGAATGATTATAAAGTATAATGGATGCCGTCCAATTTTTAAGCCCAACCATTTGAAACTGGATGATACAAATCGATTAACAGCATATAAATCACCTTCACATGGCATCTCGGAATTTTATATTTCTACAAAAAAAAACAATATTAATTTAATAAGTTCGGTTTATTTAATGCTTATCATTACTGTTTGGTCGCGCGAAGAAGACATTAGACAACAATGCGATAACGTCAAATGGGAAGAATCTATTTTTAAAAAGGGGTGTTGCCTTGTTAGAAAACCGAAATAAAGTTACAATTCCAATACTTTTTTACCTTTATCGAATTTAATTTGATAAAGGGCGATCTACCAAGGAGTAATGCCTTCCGGGAGAACTCTCTAAGGAAAACTTTTAGACACGTAAATAAAACCCGGGAACACCAGGCCAGCTTGTTGATGGGAACGCGATATTCTCGTATATAACAGCAAATAGAGACTAGTTTCGCATAGAAAATTATCCTGGTTGATCTCACTTGTTGCATTGCCTTACCCCACATAACTAAACCAATCTTCAGATAACGAAGCTACTGATAAATCGTTACAATCAAAGGTTTAAGTAATTTCGCGCAAACATGTTTACGTGAAATTACTTCCTCAGGTTTACGAATAACAATGAATAAAATATTTATACTAAATTATGTAAAAAGTAATAATAGAAATTACATAATTTAAAATAATACCAAACAGTACATTATAATTTTGAACATAATTCATTGTTCCTATCATTTAAGCCGGATTAACGAACCTCTAGAGTATTAAAAATGACTTATTTCTCCTGTAAATATTCTGCATTTAGACAATAATAAATTCTGATGATAATACAGCAAAGTTTCTATAGGATACAAGTAAAATTACTCATGTTTATTTTTTATTATAAATGATTTAAGATGTGATTTATATATTTATACAGAATTTGATAAGGTAGTGTATATTTAGAATAAACTATACTGTCCTAGATAATTAATAATTGATAACAGATAATTCACAACCTTTCAAACAGAATAATTCGGACAATATCAATCCTATTACAATTAAGTTTGAACCTTTTATTGTGTTAATTTAAAATTCATTGATTTCAAATATGTAAACATAAATTCTTTCTAAAAATATATTTTTATCCACCCCAATCGGGGCTTTTTACTTTAAATACCGGTATAAGTAAAGCGTGTCACAGTGAGAATATATAGATCGACAATTTGAAAACTACACTCGGTAATTCGCATTTACTGATTTTAAATACAAAATCTAGTCAATTAGCAAATTATATAAATTAGTCAACGTATCACTACAATTACAGAACTAGGCTTTATTATATCGTAGAACCACTATATGTTCATTTATCCACGTCAATAAGTATAAAGTCCAAACGTAGAAATAAGTATCAGGGATAGAATGACAGTTTGATATTGTAAACATTGGATAAGATTGTTTTATATAAAAGTTTGCGTCTAATTTTTGTTCTGAACTATTAGACAATATCTCAAAATGAGTAAAGTTTAAGAAACAAAATTTGGCACAGTAGCGTGTGTATAAAGGGCCTTAATGCTATTCAATTTTGGTTCTTTATTAAGGGTCGACAGAGTAGAGACATAGAAGGAGACACATGTCGTATCTCCAGTGTGGTCGAACTTAGTGAATATTTTACTCGTTATTAGCCTTCACATTCTTATAATATAATCGAGATGGGTTAATAATAATAATAATAATAATAATAATAATAATAATGGTGGTGGGAGAGCCCAGTAATTTTACTGATCCATAGGGCAATGCAGGCTGGAGCATAAGCTCCTGGTAGGGACACCCATGCCAGTAAGGTCTATGGGGAAAAATGAAGCTAAAAGTGACCACGCCCACATTTTGTGGAGATATTCATCATGGTAATAACTAGATCAAAGTGTGATACCGGCTCGGACGTCGCCCGGGTTAACAAGGTCCGCGTTCGTGAGTTAGGCAGAGGCTCACGTTCGAAAAATAGGTCACAGTCTCCCTTGGTTACCGGTGGCGAAAGCAGCACTGGCCCAAGCATGGCTACTGCAATGCCCTCAACAGATGTGAGGAACCAACCCAGCCTTGGTGTTTCTGTGGCAATGCATCCACAGACCACAAAGGCTGGAAAACCACGCCAACGGATGAAATGAACAGTAGAAATGAACGAGTTTATCATCCGTACTTATTACACCATCACAAAACTCGAAACAAACATGACAGCATACAGACAACAACTACACCATAGATTCACACAACAGTATCCTCACCTCACTGTAACCGAACAAAGGGTTGTTGATCAAAAAAGAACAATTATACACAACAACCTTATTCCACAAACAACACTTGAACTTATCAAACAACAGGTTGCTGATCAAATACATCAACAGACAGAAACATCTAACATTAATGAAGATCATGTAACCTGTCAGGATAATCCAGCAACAAGCATTGATAATAACACACATACAACAATTACCACTAATGATACTACAGACACTTCCTCATCCATCACTGATAACATAGACTTGGATTTAGTTAATACGCTCTCACTTATATTTCAGGAAACACTCACTAAATATACAGGTACAGATCCCACACAACGACCACGAATACCAAAAATCAACACGTCAAAGGAAGTAGGAAAAACACTAAATTATGTAAACACTCACTTACTACCACACTACATTCATTCAATTTCTACACTCGCAGACATTCATACATTAGTTTATGCTGGGGCAGTCACAGTAGTGACACACCATGGACTGAAAGTACAATCACAGACAAATACACAGAAAACACAATTCTATCACAAGTCTGCCTGGCAGAGAAGAATAGAAACACAAATAAATGACATTAGACAGAAATTAGGCAGGCTAACACAATACACTAAAAACAACATAACACCCAAATTAAGGAAACAGCTCAAAAACATTTTCAAGAAAATAAAAACACACACAAAACATGAACATCACAACACACGCATTACAGAATACATTGATACACTAAAACAAAAACTTGCTGCCAAAGCACGTAGACTCAAACGTTACAAAACATGTACACTACGAAAACAACAAAATAAATTATTTACAAACAATGAAAAACTCTTTTACAGACAAATTAATAACAAAGCAAACACTGATACACAGCACAGTGGCACACCAACAGAAGAAGAACTCACAACATATTGGTCTTCTCTTTGGTCCAGTGCTGTCTCGCATAATGCTGATGCAGGCTGGATCGAGGAGGAGAACAGAAACTTGCACAACATACCAACTATGTCCTGTGCTGAAATAAACATACATGATTTCCAATACACTGTCAACAGAACACACAACTGGAAGACACCTGGTGTAGACAACATTCACAATTTCTGGTACAAAAAGTTCACATCACTGCACCAGGAACTAGCTAAACACCTAACACACATTATCATCAATCCACAGGACATGCCAAATTTTCTTACTCAGGGCATCACCTACATGAAACCTAAAAACAACAATACCACCGACCCCATACAATACAGACCAATTGCATGTCTTCCAACACTCTACAAATTATTGACATCCTGTATCGCAAACAAAATATACAAACATATTGAAGAACACGACATTCTAACAGAACAACAAAAAGGTTGCCGTAGAAATCACAGGGGATGCAAAGAACAGTTACTCATAGATTCAGTCATTCTACGGCAAGCACACAAACAACACAGAAACATACACATGGCATATATAGACTACAGAAAAGCATTCGACAGTGTTCCACACAGTTGGCTGCTACATATTCTACACATGTACAAAATACATTCATCACTCATTGCATTCTTTCAAAACACTATGCAGCACTGGAGAACAACACTACATTTAAGTGTTAGTAACCCTTCCATACAAACAAAGCAAATTTTTATTAAGCGAGGAATTTTTCAAGGAGATTCCTTGAGTCCTCTCTGGTTCTGCCTAGCCCTGAATCCATTATCCAACATGTTAAACAACACGCAATATGGTTACAATATCAGACATGAAAAAACAACACAGTTTACACTGTCACATCTCATGTACACAGATGATATAAAACTTTATGCATCCACACAAAAACAACTTCATCAATTCCTACAAATCACACATTCATACACCAAGGACATACAAATGGAATTTGGCCTAGATAAATGCAAAACAGTTCACATAGAAAAAGGAATCCTGAAGAAAGAAGATTTTGCACTTGGAAATGGAGACATTATTGAATCCATGGAAGAGGGCAAGTTCTATAAGTATTTAGGATTCCAACAGGCCAAACTAACAGAACATACACAAATAAAGCAAAGATTGATTAAAGAATACCAAAGTAGGTTAAATGCTATTCTCAGAACACAGTTAAATGCAAAACACACAGTTAAAGCAATAAACACATATGTCATCCCAGTACTCACATATTCTTTTGGAGTTATACATTGGACTCACACAGATCTTGAGCAACTCCAAAGGAAAACAAGAACAACACTTACTAAGCATAAACAACATCATCCTAAATCTGCCACAGAAAGATTAACCCTTCCACGTAAAGATGGCGGACGTGGCCTGATTGACATAGTTAACCTTCACTACAAACAAATACAGTCACTGCGAGAGTTTTTCTACAAAAAACAAGAAACATCACAATTACATAAAGCAGTAACTCTAGCAGACTCGAATAACACACCATTAAACTTACACTCACATCATATGGACACAACACAACATATAAAAAGCATAGACACCATTAAGCAATCGTGGGCTCGAAAGGCACTCCATGGCAGGCATCCTTATGATCTGGCCCAGGATTTTGTTGACAAAACTGCGTCAAACAGCTGGTTAGCACGGGGATGCCTCTTTGGGGAGACGGAAGGATTCATGATCGCCATACAGGATCAGGTCATAAATACTAAAAACTACAGAAAACACATACTCAAAGATGCAACACTCACAAATTACACATGCAGAAAATGTCACGTCATGCCAGAAACTATACAACACATCACCTCTGGTTGCAAGCTCTTGGCACAGACAGATTATTTACACAGACATAATCAAGTAGCAAATATAATACACCAAGAGCTTGCAAAGAAACACAAATTAGTAGACATCCACAAACCATACTACAAATACATTCCGCAGACAGTATTGGAAAACAACACGCACAAAATGTACTATGACAGAGCCATAATCACAGATAAAACAATTTATCACAACAGACCAGACATCACACTCATTGACAAACACAATAAAATCACATACATTATAGACATATCCATTCCAAACACTCACAATATACAAAACGCATGCACTGAAAAAATTAGCAAGTACACAGAACTCGCCCAGGAAATAAGGCATCTGTGGAGGATGGATAGGGTGCTTACTGTACCTGTTGTTTTCTCCTCTACAGGTGTCATGCCACACGCACTACACAAAAGCCTGGGCACATTACAATTGAATAGAAACATATACATCACACTACAGAAGGCCACTATATTGAATACATGTCATATTGTGAGAAAATTCCTGAATACAGACACACACACTGATACACTTCTTTAATTTCTGTTTTGGTTACTATGCCTTGACTTTGGTCCGGCATAGTACACAGCCACCGGTGTTAACCGAGTATATCTCACTTAACCCAACATAATAATAATAATACTGTAATAATAATGATGATAAGTTCAGAGTTCAAACGGTTAAGAGTTGAAATTTGGTACACAGTTAGGATATATCATAAGAATGTACACTAAGAAGAAATTTCTCAAAATTTCTCTCGCGGGAGGGAAGAGGGAGAGGGATAAGGATTACCCCGAAGAACTCCGTTTCTACCGTACTATTTTAGATGCGGTATTTTGCGTTTTTGTGAAAAATCGAACATACTTTTGGACCCATCTAAATATTCTCTAATTATTCTCTGAAGAGAGAGGACCTAATTCTTGCATCCAATGAAAACAGGTAAAATCGGCTATAATCTAAATATCTTAATCTTCGTTATCGTTACTTTTTGCGTGAGCAACATCTGGCTCATCTGCTAGTCTTTTTCTTTTTTTTATAAAACTCGTCTCTAGCCTCAAAATTAAGCTTGAGTTCTAATATGAGAACAGACAGAAAAGGAAATCTTACAAAATTTGAAGATGATATTTATTATGCACTAGAAAAAATAAATCACATTGACCACTTCAAGTTTGGATGTTAAAACGGCAATACTGCACTATCTAGACATTGTCCAAAATACAACATTGATTGTCACATTGTCACCAACCAAGTTTCGGTAGAGCGTTTATTTTCCGCTCTCAAAATTATTAAATATGATTTAAGAGCATCAGTGAATGCTGACTTAACAGAAGTGATTTTTTTTTGTAAGAAGTAATTCAGTTTATAACAGAAATGAAAAATAATAAATTAATCAACGTGGCAAAACAACCTCTTTTTTACCAGTCTAAATGTTATATTTCTCATTCTTGACTTAGTTTAATGTATCTGTATACTTATATATTACCCAATATACCCGTATATTATGTACTGTACTACATTTTTATTAAACTAATTTGTTTGTATACGAATATATTTACTATTTTTATTCATACACGCTTGCCAAATACCAATGCCATCATCAAAAGAGTCAATAAATGTGAACTTATATATTCAGTAGATGTGTCAAATTTTAATGTTAAATTAATTTTTTAAAATCGTTTTATTTTGTATTTTTTTAAAAATAATCAGAATCGTCATCATTATTACTTTGCCGGCTGTTATACAGTATAGGCCTATAACAAAGGAAAAGAATGACGATCGGTCAAAAAATGACTTTCTCAGATTTTTACTCTTTTGGATTCGGAAAGCCTCGAAACGTAGAGAAGTGCAAACAATGTTAGAATGTGTACCAATACTACCAATTGATTTAGTTCAACCATTTCAAGCTTAATAACTCCTGTGTTAAACCATCCGACTCCGATTCAAAACCGTGCCTCCCATACAGTCTAACATTTTACAGGAAAAAAACCGAATCTTTTGCATATCTCGACATTTCGAGGTGCCCTGGGTCCAAAAATGCAAAAATTTGGGGTGGGATCATTTTTTGAACGATCGCTACACTTTTCGTCTGTTATAGGCCCTATTTAACAACAGAAAAGTAAAAATTATCGTATTGACTCATTACTTAGAGGAATATTTTAGCTTTGGAATAAAAAATTTCTACATTCTATTCTTATCAGAACTATATTTATTGATGCTAATATTCTGAGGTCATGACGACGAGAGAATTTTCGGGCCTACTTTGTTAACAAGTCCGCCCCTGGTCAGAGTCGAAGTCGTGTAAAAATCTACCGACTCCACAGCTCTGATTAGAATCCTATTTAACTCTTCTATTAATGTACGGTTCAGAATTTTTAAAAATCGAAACCGTTAATTTTCTACGACTTTAAAACACAACGTGCTTTGACACTAAAATGCAATCTATAGTGTATTTTCTTAATTATAAGTTTGTACACGAAACAATAAGATTTCTTAAAGAGGAAGAGAATTCTACTATATACTTTACATTAATAACTTATTATTAACAACAAACTAATCATTAATAAGTATACCATTATTAAAACGACTAATTTGAATTTAAAAAGTTGTTTTAAAAGCATAATTAACATTGGGATACAAATAACTTATTAAAAATTTAATTTCCTCATCTGGTAAATCAAAGCTATTAATATACAGTAATATAAACTGGAAAATGATAAATATTAAGTCACATTTTAAATTACAATCAATTATTTTAAGTTGTGAGCTATATCATAAACAACTATACTCAAATTTAACGCTTAACGCTTTAAATTTAGAGGTAAAAATTATTTGTAAAGGTTTAAGTTAAGCATTACCTTTCAGACGAAATTCTGCAAACAATACTTGATTTCCTATGTTATTACATTTCATAATCTTGATATTACTGAGGTATTATTTTATGAAAAATTGTTTTTTATATATGATTAATTTGACATTATAAAAGTATTTACCAATCAGAAAGTAATACTTCTACTTTATTTGTTCCAGGCAGTTTTCGAGGAAATCAATTATCATATATTATTATTTTCTTAGTAATGCTACAAGAACAATATCTTATTATTACTTTTCCGGCTCTGTTGTCTATAATAAATAGAAAACATGGCGATCGATCAAAAAATCAACAACTCAAGTATTAAACAAATAATTTAACACATTTTTTTAAGCAAATGATCCGACATTGTCTATCATTTATTTCCTCTGTCCGTATACTTTTGTGACGTAGTATAGTACTATATACGGAACTCTATCCATTATATTTTTGTATCCTACTTTGACAAGACCATCCCACAAAATAACCAAGTTTTGCAGGTGGCTATCTTAAAAAGGTTTTACGGTATTTAAAATAGAATTTCATATCGATTAATTCCTGTCAACGTTCGATTTTCTGGCTTCATATGTAGCGTCTAGCAAGAAAGTTTAAGAAATTAATAAATTAAATATAATTTTAAAAAATATATGTTGTATTCACTGAATTACTGCGACAATAAAATAACGCAAAATAGATTCGCCATTACGCAGGTAGCACATAGCACTTGCCCGCGTGGAGTGTAGTGTTTTGCCCCCGTACATCATACTGTTACCGATATCAATAAAGTCGTGCCGGTTATGTATCTAACTCCGTTCAGGGAAAACTTTTAAAATCAAAGTAACGTTACTTCCGTTCTAAAGCGGAAGTTTGTATATAGTTAATCTGGGCATCTTGCTCTATGCTTCTTACATCTGGTCTCGACTTTCATCTAACGTCTTCTCGAGATTAAGCCAACATTAAACTAGAATATTGGAAGCCATTTCATGCTTCAAAGTCGTACGAAGATAAATAAATATATTAATAAAATATAAATTTATTTTTATTTAAAAATTTCTTAATTGTTAATACCGTAATTAACTTCTTAGTTCATCACCACTAAATCATTTGTGCGTGTATCAAATACAAAGTAGGCCTAACTAGATTTTTCTACAGTTGAAAACAATACATTTCATTCTGTTAGGAAAAATATTTTGTTAATTTTAAAATTTCTATACATTTCTAAATTTTAAACGATCTTTTACGAACAATAATTACCACTTAGCGATATTTAAAACCTGCAAAATACGTCAGTAATTACAATAAATGCTGGATATTTTCTATTTGATGCATTGATATAATTGAAAACGTATGGAAAGTGTTCCTGATTTCTATCTGAAAACGTTACGCTTCCGATAAACATAATTACCGAAGAAAAGCGCCGAAACGATTCCAAATCTAAACATGGATCTTACAGCGATTAATGCTTACATTTAAATTTCTAATTACCTTACTTCACAGACATTAAAAAAAAAAAAAAAACACACATTTAGTATTTGTTATAAATCCTCAATATCAAGTTCATTACCGAATATCACGTCATTAACAGAAATACTTAAAGATTTCTAAACACGATGGCTTAAACACTGTCAACAAGACAAATTTTAACACAAGAATTTGAAATTACAAAGTTACACTTCCGGCTTTAAAGTGTTTTTAAAACTTTTAACGGCGAATCATTCATGTTTTTAAAGTAATTTTAACGGAATTTTTAAAAGGTGAACGTTCAGACACACTTGTCTTAAAACTTGATTTACACTTAATTAAAATGATTAATATAGAAATAGAAATAGGTTAATCAGTGTGTTTCAAGAGTTGTACTATAAATGTTTAGTTGTTAAGTCATTAATAATAATTTTAAACGGTTTTCGATCGATTATTTAATTAAATTTATTATTAAAAATTATTTTTGTTTAAATTTTACGTGTTATTTTTACGTCATTCTTATAGTCACTACGTAATAAGCAATTTATAAAGTTGATAAGAGAAAGTTAATGCTGCTTCTACGTTAAAAATTAATAGTGAGTGATTCATCATTATCTTGAAATAAGCATAAAATTATTATTGAAATAAAGTTACAACTAGGTTATTTAATTTTATTTGTGTAAAACAAATGTTACGTGAAATAATTATAAAACTACAATACAGAATGCATATGAAAAATATTTCCTTATACATTCTGTATTTTATAAGTAACTATCATTATTAGTCATGCTGTAATGTCAATTTAAACCTTTATAACGGTAGCTAGTATAGAAAAATAGAGCGTATATTGCCAGTTGGCCAAACCTTTTTTTTATTTAGTTTGAATTGATGGGATAAGAAAACGCAACACAAAAGCACATCGAGACGTTCCTAAGATTTTCTTGGGAACATCTCAATGTGTGTGGCCGAGCATTATCTTGTGGAAAATGAATGTTTGCAGTCATGCCGTGAAAACCAACAGACGATGGCGCAAGATTTACAGAACGTACTACTGTGCATGCAATTTATCCAAGAGCCATACTGTCGTGCTAGCACACCCTCTTGCCTTCCCACGTTCTGTCCTGTCCTTAGTGGCACGGATAAGAACCCGTGGGCCATAACCCTTGTGCCCAATACCAATATGTCGATCCAGCATCATCCAACTTACAGCAGCGAATATATTGTGACCATTGAAGTTCAGTTAAAAGAAACTAGAATAATTATTCTTAACATATACTTCCCCAAAGGTGCAGACAATGATAATTTTATTGAGGAACTTCAAAAAATTATAGATGCCTTTCAGGGCACGCATATTCTTGTCTTGGGAGACACTAATGCTCACTCCCCCACTTGGGGAGGAGTTAATCTGGATGGTCGGGGTAGGCTCCTCGAGGAATTCATGCATCGCAATGCTCTTCTCTTGCTTAACAATCCTATGTCTCCCCCTACTTACTGCTCTGCACGCGGGTATTCCTGGATCGACTTATCGATTTGCAGTGCTGGCATGTATACTAGCATCTCCAACTGGAATGTCTCGCCTAATGAGACTCTGAGTGACCATGCTCATATAACCTTTGAAATTATCTGCAAGGAAGACGAACATAGCGCTCCGAGCAGCGTCTACGTCCCCAAAAGAGCCAACTGGAATCGAATTAAAGAGTACTTAGAAAACAATCTTCATAATCATCCACTTACCAACCGTAATGAGGCGATAGTCCAAATTGACGCGAATATTGACACAATCCGCAAGGCCTGCGAAACGCTTATCCCCAGAGGCACTTCCTCAAGGAGAAGAACTCCCTGGTGGACTCCCAGGCTGAATGAGTTACGTAGGGAAACCAACAAGCTTCGGCGCATCTTTCAAAGACACAGGAATGACAGAAATAGTGCCCACCATAAAGAAGCTTACCTCAGTAGCCTCAGAGACTACAAAAACATTATTAAAACAGAAAAGTTGCGCAAGTGGCGCGAGTTTTGTACGACCACCTCGAAGGATCCGTGGGGCTTCGTTACAAAGATGTGTATGAATAGATTACGCAAGGCCCAAATTCTGACAGATACAAGCGCTAGTGACCACCCACTGACCATAATTCAGACTTTGACTAACCAGCTTAACAAATTTTGCCCTGTAGACAATCCCATGACCGACAACGACTGGCAGCGTAAAATCCGCGCTGAGAAAGATAATCTAGTGGACAGCGAGAACATACCGCTTTTCACTCAGGAGGAGATACGTATGGCATTTTATACACTAGGAAAACGCAAGGCCCCTGGCATGGATGGGATTAACGCAGAGATTGCGACCAATCTGTGGGAAATAATTCCAATGCACCTCACCAATCTATATAATAACTGCCTAAGTCATGCCATATTCCCAAAAGCCTGGAAAAAGGCCAGAGTATTTCCCGTGCCCAAACCGGGTCCTAGCAAAGATGTCAGACCCATTTCCCTGCTCCCTATATTAGGGAAAATATTGGAGAAACTAATTAAAACTAGATTGGAATGGCATGTGGAACACTACCGCCAACTAAACGACAATCAGTTCGGCTTCCGTCACCAAAAGTCAGCGGAGGAAGCCATAAACCACACAGTTAACAACATAAATAGCCTCCTGCAAGTCAATAAATACGTCCTGGGGGTCAGCCTTGACATTTCCAAGGCATTTGACAGTGCCTGGTGGCCCCTAGTGACATTTCAGCTGCGTAATATCAGGTGCCCACGCAACTTACTGATCCTGCTTCAGGATTATTTTCGGGACCGGATAGCCATCCTGCAGTACGGGCAACACGAGGTGCAAAAACAGATAACTAGAGGCTGCCCGCAAGGGTCCGTGTGCGGGCCCTTGCTCTGGAATATCACCTTCAACGCCTTCTTGGGTGAACATTTTGGGCAAGAATCCTGTACCGCTTATGCGGACGATGTCTTTCTGTTGGTGGGCGGCAGATCGAGAGCAGATCTCGAATTGAAAGGAAACCACCTCCTCCAACTAGTTAGCACCTGGGGTACCAACCATAAACTAGACTTCAACCCGGCCAAAACAAAGGCAATTATTTTCAACTAACCGAGGGGAGGCAATCTCTACCTCATACTAACCCGTCTTGAGGATGAATGGCAACTCCATTAAGGTAGAGAAACACCTCAGGTACTTAGGCATCACTCTGGATTTCAAACTTTCTTGGGCTCCACATATTGAGCATATCTCTAGCCGCACGGGCCTTATTTTTCAGGCGTTTGCTCAGGTGGCCAGGAGAGACTGGGGCCTCTCTCCTGAGGCCCTCTCGACTATATATGACGGTATCTTTATCCCAATCGCTACCTATGGGTGTGGCACATGGGGTAGCGCCATCTCAAAGGTTCACATCAGAAGAAAACTGGTTTCCGCACAGAGGCGAGCTCTTCTGTTATTAACTAAGGCCTATCGCACCACTAGTAATGTTAGCCTACAAGCGATCGCACGGAAATTACCCATAGACATTGAGATCTCTATGAAAACGAAGATGCAACAAGCCAAATGGGGAACGAATATTCAGATAGGCGACATCACAATTGAATCTGCGGATATTGAAAGGCCTCACCCATTCGGTGATACCATTACCCCCACTTACAACTTCTCAAGTAGCTGGAATAACCTTAACAATGCCAGTATCCAAATATACACCGATGGCTCAGGTATTGACGGTGGTGTAGGTTGCGCTTATGTTGTTTATGACAACAGTGAGGAAATTCACAACCAAAAATTCAGACTACATCCGCAATGCAATGTATTCCAAGCGGAGCTTCTGGCAATCAGCAAGGCCACGAACTGGATTAACAACACCTACTCGAATTTCAAGATCGACATCTACACTGACTCGTTATCTGCCCTTAAAATGATCTACAGCATCAAGCTCCATCCACTTGCAGTGGAGATACGGAACAACATCTGCGTATCCAATAATAACATTCAAATATTCTGGGTCAGATCACATCAGGGTATGGAGGGGAATGAGCGGGCGGACGCCCTTGCAAAAGAAGCTGCCCTCGACCCAAACATCTCTTACGACTACGGCAAAATCAGCCAAGGGACTCTTAAACGGCTTCTGCGGGAGGAGGCCATAGATACATGGCAATCTCACTGGAACGAACTTGGGCACCACATCATTAAGCAATTCATTCCTGACCTCCGGCAACACAACAAAATAAAGTGGTTTACCCCTGACCACTATACTACTCAGTTTTTGAGTAACCACGGGAAATTTGCTCACTACTTGGCGAGGTTTGTCAATAGAACGTCTGACGAGTGCCCCACCTGTGGGGTTAGAGACGGAGCTAACCATTACCTATACGACTGTACTATAACTGCCAAAGAGAGAACTGAAATGAGTCTTCTCCTGAATGAAATTAACATAGACTGGCCCTGCGACCTTACCGACATTTGGAAAAGTCAAGAGATCTTCCACGCCTTCAAAAGGCTCGCAAAAAAGACGATTCTTACTAACAATCAGCTGCTCCAAGATGGGGCAGTTGGGGGACCAAATAGCTCCTGAGGGGCTGCGCTTTCGGGTTTTCCTATCCCCTGCTGGGCGGCAATGCCGCCCTTCTCTTTAGGTACAGGGGATGTCATCTTGTTCTTTCTCCACGCGATACAAGCTGTAACGCGGTGATTCGTGAAACTGTTTTATTTTATTGTTTTATCCACTCTATATTTTCATCTTGTCTCTTCAATGTAGCATTCTGTAGCGCCAATTATATTGTTTCCTACGCCCTGGTTGTGCCACTGGCAGGTACAGGGCATGTAAAATAAATCTTTACGTCAATAAACCAACAATACAATACTGTGCATGCAAATTTATCTATGCTAATTACTTGCTAATTGTACGGGAGGAGACAGAGTTCTGGAGTTTGCGCCCGCGGAATGAACTGCTCCAGTGAAATTTTCCTGGTTTTTTCCGTGTAATAGGAACCTAGTTTTTTCAGAAGCAGCAACCAAAATGGTTGCATTGCTGTATATTATCAAACCAAACCTGCTGCGCCCGGAGTTCAAGTAATTATTTCCGTAAAAATGTATTTCACGAACATAAGCAATCTCTAGTTGATCTGAAAGATATTTAAGTTAGCTACCAATAACCTTATTATGTAAGAAATTGCTTAGGCCTATATAATTTTCTTATTCTTTAACAACATGATTGATTTACAAATTTTCTCCACGGTAGCAGCTTCCGAAATGAATATTTTTCTGTTTTCCTTCCTTCTATCGTTATATTTTTATCAATAATAATTTTTCCTTACGGATAATAGCATTCTTATATAACTGCGAATAATAGATAACGAATGAACTTCTAATTTTTATGATATTATTTTAAGTTTATTTCAAAAATAAGACTGAAATTTATCTGTATTATAAACCTGTATTATATTATTAAATAAAGTTTTATGTTCTTTCTGACAATCTCTTGTTAATTATCTTTATTATCGTTATCATGCCGGGAAAAAATTCCATTTTTTTGAATGTGCTACACTTAATAGAGAAATTCTACTTGTAGAGAAAAATCTGAAGGACGATAATTGTTACGTATTACGTATATATGGAAAATATTGAAGATACAGTTTATAATGAAAATAGATATGGAAATAGTATTATAATAAGAGCTGAAAACACTATTTAAGTGTTTTCTTTTGATGTAATTAACACCTTGAAAAAGGTTTAACTTAATTGATTTCCTCAAGTAGAAGCAGGGCCGGATTATCGAATAGGCAAAGTAGACAAATGTCTAGGGCCCGTAATTCGGAGGGGCCCGGCTTCAGTGCAGAAGATTAAGATTTATCTGTTTCAAAAGGAGTGAAACGTTATTTAAGAAATTAGACAGGACAAAAAACGCTGTATTTAACAATTCCTACTAAGCTCCGCTCGACTAGCCATTATCTAAAAAAAAAGGTCAACAGCCATCCGTGCGTCAGAAGTAATGTGCGCCACGAGATCTCTCGCACCATCTAGAAATATTCCTAGGGCCGCCTCTCGTGGTAGTACTGATGTGTGGTTATGATTTATTTTCTAAATCTAAACTTATACGTCGCGACATCGCATATTCGATGTAGCGTTCAAGTTGCTCGAGTGCGAAGATATTACAATTCAATAGTGTTTTATAAAAGAGTTAAAAAGGGTGACACTACGGTGTGACTTGGGGTGACACCACGATATCCGCACCGGGTGTCACCCATGCTAGCTACGCTAATGTCACATTATATAAGATTTGTTTAGAAGCAACTTATTTAAATGGGGCCTTAATTTAAATTTTGTCTAGGGCCCGCTAGAGGCTTAATCCGGCGCTGAGTAGAAGTTCTAAAAAAATTCAAAATTGGCTTGAACAATAGAGTAGAAGTATCTCTTTCTGATTGGTAAATGCTTTTATAAGTACAGGGGAAGGTTAATTACTGTAATATATATAGAAACAATTGTCAATAGGAAATCTTCTGTAATATAAAAATTATTACATTCGCTAACACTAAAGAGCATCCGTTATTGGCAGAATTTCGACTAAAAGGTAATGCCTAGGATAAAACATCATATTTTGAAGTAAAAGTTAAATATAAATCGTTAGAATGTTGCCTTTCTTTATTAGAATAAGTATTATTATGACTAAAAACTATAAAATTATTAATTAATTTTGTAGTAGGTATCAAATATTGTTTAGCATTAGATGTTACTTGTTAGTAATAATAATTAAATAAATAAATACATCAAAAGCTGAGGCAATGAATGTTTCGCACCAATTAATAATGCATTATATTATTTTAATATTCGGATATATAACTTTTATCCATTAATCACGTACTCGGAATGTTTGATCATCACGCATTTTAATAAACTAATTATTAAAAAACGTGATATTTTCTGTTGTTTTTTATGTTATGTATTTAAATAAAGAACATTATCAGTGTTAAAACTAAGATAATTTAAAAATTTGATTCATTTAAACTAGTTACATAAAAGTTTATAATAAAATTTATAATCTTTTATTTATAAATATATTAATTTACTCCATAAACCGGTAAAATTGAAGTACAACGAATTTTTATTTTCTATGAGTATTCTCACACAAAACTTTTCCTGGTATCAAAATCTTAATTCCATGTTTTTTACATTCAATTAAGATTTTGATACCAGGAAAACTTTGAAAACGTGTACAATTTCTAAATTATATTCTGTATATATTAATAGGTTTACACTTGTTTTATAGCAAATAATAATATAATTTTTTTATAAATTAATAATTGAAGAAAATAGGTGAAAAATACGTTAATTTTTTAAAAAATATTTATAACATATTCGAATCTGTATATTGAACAATACATTTTCTGAAAAAGCTCACAGTAGTCACACATTGAATTTGAGTATAAATGTTGATGATCTAGCCCAAAAATTGAAATAATTGATTGTAATTTGAAGGTGTCCTAATATTTATCATTTTCCAGTTTGTATTTTTGTATATTTTATTTCAGCTTTAATTTTCCTGATGAGGAAATTAAATTTTTAATAAATTATTTGTATTCCAGTGTTAATTATGCTTTATGTTAGAAAACTTCTAAATTCTAATTAGGCGTTTTAATAATGGTATATTTATTAATGATCAGTTAGGAATTAATAGTAAGTTATTAATGTAAAGTACGAAATAGTGCTTCCCTAAGAAATTGCATTGTTCAATTAAGAAAATATATTATAGACTGGCAGAGTCGCATGTGTCGACGAGCTTAAGTTTGCCTACTTTAGGTAAAGTACATATAGTGGCGTGTTATCCCATGGGCAAAAAAGGAAATTGCCTGGGGGACCCACAAACAGAGAGCCTAAATCAATCCTTTATAAACTCATTACAGTACTAAGAATATGGAAAATTTAAATTTCGCCATATTTGGGGATTCTAGATAGTGTGGTGCGGGTGCAGGCTGCACTAGCAGCGTTAAAAAACGAACGAGAATATCAGGGTATTCCCCAAAATTGCCCGAACAAAAATGTTTGAAGTCAACACTGTACATAGGGTCCCCTAATTTAAATTTACCTGGGGCTCCATGAATTTATAATGCGCCAGTGAGTACAAACCAAATTTGTACAATTGGTACAAATTGCTTTTAAGAGTTTAACTTCTTCCGTGTGACACGGCTAGTTTTTCCTATATTCGTAAAACAAAGGCAAAACTAACCACGTCACGGGGAAAAAAGTTGTCGGTAAAAGTTCATGATTTTATTAATCAAAATCCAAAAGTGTAAAAAAAATAAATAAAATTGGATGTTCCATTGAAATTTCGATGTTGTTTGTCAACCCTCATAGAAGGAGGGATAGGCCAAGGTTTATTTTTTACGGCATTAAAAAGACCCCTGGAAAATATCAAAGTTTTATTGTGTTAGAATCATATTTGAGGAATAAAATCGGGATTTTTCGAGGTCACGTAAAACGTAGACGCTTCAATTTTATCAACTTTTTCCTTTTCCTATTATTCTTTTTCAACAACAGTATATTTTTTTTTGCAGATAATAACATTCTTATATAACTATTGTCTTCGTAATAAATATAAATTATGAGTCAAAAACAGAAACATTTCTTTAAGTGATCAATACATTTAGAAAATATTGTCAAATCATAAGTAATTTCTTCCACGTTTCCTGATATAAACAGCATATCGACTTGTTTGTGTGAAAATTTTCGAGGAATTTTTTCAAATAATCGTAGTGAATAAATAATTATTATAGTAGACATGAGTCAGTCTGAGCTGAAAGAGTCTATGTCAGATAAAAGGGTGGAAAAAGTTTGTAGGACTTCACATATGGATCACAGTAAAAAAGTATTTAAAAAAGTAAAAATAAATATCCAGCGACGAGTTGCTTAACTTTCCCGGACATTTAAAATTTCGGTTGCGCCATCTGTTATGATATTTTATTTATAAAGTTTTTATTATTATTTTTAACTATTATAAAATGGAAAAAGCTAAATTTTAAGGATAGAGATGGGTTTTATAATTTACACAATTCACCACTGTCGCCCGTCTAACCGTCTGTCTTTCCATAATCTCTAGTACGGAGTTTACATAAAATAGCCACCTGGAGCATCCTTTTGGTAGATTGCTATAGTATCGTGTTTCCTTATTCCATCAAACCAAACTATAAATAAAGTTTAGCTAACTGACACATAGGCGCCATTTTTGTTTCCAAATTGCTGTTACAAAGGCTTAAATTAACATTATAGCATGGCTAATAATGAAAGTTACTTGTGAAATACAAAATAAATAAAAATAACATTTCATATGCATGTTTAAAGCGCGTAAAAAATATTTTTATAATTTCGTATCTTATAAATAGTTAATCAAAGTTGAACACACTAACGCATTCTTATTTCAAGTTACATTTTTTTTACGCAAATAAAATTAAATAACCTAGTTGTAACTTTATTTCAATAATAATTTTATGCTTATTTCTTGATAACGATGAATCACTCACTATTAAATTTTTAACGTAGAAGCAGCATTAACTTTCTCTTATCAACTTTATAAATTGCTTATTACGTAGTGACTATAAGAATGACGTAAAGAGAACACGTAAAATTCAAACAAAAATAATTTTAAATAATAAATTTAATTAAATAATTGATCGAAAACCGTTCAAAATTATTATTAATGACTTAACAACTAAACATTTATAGTACAAATCTTGAAACACACTGATTGACCTATTTCTATTTCTATATTAATCATTTTAATTAAGTGTAAATCAAGTTTTAAGACTAGTGTCTGAACGTTCACCTTTTAAAAATTCCGTTAAAATTACTTTAAAAACATGAATGGTTCGCTTAACCAGGGTAAAAGTGTTCCTGATATAAACCAAGAACACTTTTTATACATTCTATTGTATATATGCTACACACAAATGATTTAGAAGTGATGAACCAACGTGCTGACAATTAACAATTTAGATTATTTTAAAATAAAAATACACTCTTATTTTATTAATATATTTGTTTGTCTTCGTACGACTTTGACGTGACTTCCAATATTTTAATTGGGCTGCAATTTGAAAAAAATTGTAGATCTATTAATTCCCTCTGTCTACATGTCTGTCTTTCCGCAATCTCGGAGTTAGATATATGAAAATCGAGACCAGATATGAAAAACCTAGTGATTGGAGTCCCGAATTAACTATACACAAACTTCTGGTTTGCATAGAAAGTACATTATTCTACTCCTTCTCATCAACTAAAGACATTCATTATCGATTGATGATGGAATGAGTAATAGAATAATGTTATATGAGAGATAATTAGACGTCAGTAACATTGTTAACACGCTTGCTATTTTGTCGACATGTGAAATATGTAAACAATTTAAAACCATAGTAGTTTATTGTATCCAATAACAGCAGCTATTATTCGAAGATACAACAGTGTTCAATTATATAATAGCTATTGTTATCAAGTAGCCACATAAAAGTTACGTAATAACTATTCTTATTGATGTGTTACTAAGGAAAACACATATAAAGTAACCAATCTCCCATAACGATTACATTAAAACCTGCCTAAAAAGGAAAAGGTTCCTCGGATCAGAGCGATTTTCTATAGTAAAAATTAACTTGTTCAAAACGAAAACCTGCCAAACCGGAAAAAAATATTCGGTACGGAACGAGTCTGGCTTACGCAGGTTTCACTGTATTCTTCAAATGATGCCAAGTTCTTAAATGTTTTTAATACATGAATAGATAAAGGCTCAAATAGCTAATACATTTACCTTTGATTCTAGTATGAAACATTGAACCTACTTTTTTAAACATTAATATTTAAATTTAAACTTGAAATATAAAAAAGGAGGAAAATTTAGCGTACTAAAATAAACAGTCCGAACGAAAGGTTATTCACTACTAAAATATGCTAATCTATTGTCTTACGGTATCCATTATATTAGTCTTGGTATGTTTCAGCAATTTTCTAACTCTTATATTAGAAATCTAACATATTTGGTATGTTTATATATAAGAGATAACACTAGAATTGCTGAGAAAAATAAATTTTACTCACTTGTTAAGTAGTTAAAGCCTGATAGTGTTTTCACTACATGAATTTATACCTCTACAGACCATTTCATTAACGTCGAAGGGGGTAGCAGTCATAAGTGAAGACAGCTGTTTCAAACGTCCATTTTCCTTTTATAATACTCCTTCTCCACCGAGTTTTCTTCTTAATTTATAAGTAAAATCTGTCTATGACGAATAGACAAAATACCAATTAAAAGTTCTAATTCCTTTCGATCGATAAACTAAATTAAAAGTCTGGGGAAGAAGTTTAAGCGTGCGCGCTGTTGGCACTGTCCTAATTACGTTTTTGAAATAAAAACAGCTCGTTACGTAGACAATACGTCATTGTTTGTATCGGTACTACTGTTAAGCGCTTAAGTTATTTTATATAAATAACAAATGAAAAAGCTTGAAAGGTGACTTCGTTATTTTTAACTTTCCGTTTTATTTGTGTCTGAAAAATTTGAATCAGTGATGCTCAATAGGCACAGATTTTTCAACTTTTCGCCATTTCAAGGTTATCCTAATTCCCTTACATTAAATATTTATATAACAGTTATACTGTTTATAAAATTCGTAAGTTAATTTTAAAAAATAAAATAAATTTCTATTTTCTAATTTATTTTATAAAACACAGTAACACCCTCTATCTCGCCACCCCTTGACCTTTAACCATAAAGGTTGGACCCCTTGTATTCAAGTTACCGTGCCAAATTTCGCTTCTTAGTGTTTGTTCTATGCTGCTGAGATATTTAACGAAATAGCGACCAACACACCACATACACCCATGGAATTTTCCCGTTTTTTGATTTATTTTGGGTACAGGAATCTTAAAACATCGAGAATGACAGTCAAATGATTTAACATAATACTTATACACACACATTACGTGTTAACAGTATACTCAGGACATTAAATTACCACACAGAAAGCTTTTTCTCTGCGTGTTATTCAAGATAAATCACGTGAGCTTTGAGTGAATGTGCGAATGATAAACGAACTCGGAATAAAGTTCCACAAAACACCATTGAAAACTGCTTCACAAGAGGAGGTTTCGGTCAACAATTTATTGCCAATGATTTGTGTGCAGACACTTATCTGGAGATGGTTCTTTACTTCAGGAATGAGGATAGAAGCCACGAAGACGTGGAAGTAATCCTGTGAAGGAGAAATAAGTTGCTCCTCCTTATGTAGGAAAGCAATTGAGCTTTTAAGAAGCTTTCTAGAAACGGCCTCATTCACAAAAATAAAAACGTTAAGGATTTTTCTGTATATATAGATGTTAGCGTGTATAGAGGCACGATTTTCCTCACCCATTTTGAAGTTTAATAACTCCTGTGCCTTTCGTCGAAAATTTCTGAAATTTTGCAGGGAAATTTGTACGTTAGGTAAAAATTTTTCCAGAAATATTCAAGAAAATCGGATCATTCGTTCGGGCGATATGGCACCAACCTCCTTAATACTTTCCGAACCAATCTGAAGACTTAAAAATAATATTAGCAATTATTAGGAACGAAAATAAATAAAAATTGCCGGGAAAAATAGCAATAACGTTGCAAGTTTTTTAAATACATAAATTGATTTTTACGTTTATTTGTACAGAATCGATTAGGCTAAAAATCGATATTTTAAATTTCATTCTGAAGAAATTATACACACATAAACACTTTATTAATCAGCAAAATTTTGTGAATTTTTAAATTCAGAACAGACATTGTTCTGCCTATTTTACAAATGAAATAAATTGTATTATCTAAGAAAATAAATGCGACCTGCAAAGAGTTAATTACTGTACAGTGGGATATTTATATGTGATGCAGAACTTTAACTAACATACAGCACAGAAATAGAGACTTACCTATTGTATACACTTTACAGTGTACTGTATCTAGTGCCTTATTTTTTAATTAAACAATAATACGTTCAGATTGTGAGGATGCTCACAACCTGAACGTATTCCTCATCTTCGTTAGATTTCTACTGTTAGTGGGTTATCAATAGTAATAGATAACTATAACGAAACTTCAACTTCATCACACAGTACAGAACATCGATTGTAAATACCATTAAGGTCGATGAACTATTGACATCGACAAACCCCTCCACTCGTCTCTACATGTATCGATTGACAAGTACACGTAGACAAGATGATGATGCAAATACTTACTAATCTGTTTAGTAGGGTCATTCGACTCGAGAAGCATCCGAGTTCCACGTTATCGACACTACTCGACGATAACTAATAGAAATTTAGAACACTCACTCGATTTACACTCAACGTATGTGTAAAAATAATAGACATTTGTGACGTATGCGAAAAGAAGTCCTCGTACAATTACTCGACTATTTGAATTATTGTTACGGTTCATGGGACAGCATCCGAGACTAATTTTTGGTAAATTGAATATATTTTTATAGGAAAAGCAAGACTTACTTTTCAGGCTGTTATATACAGTATAACAGAGAAAAAGTATGGCAATCGGTCAGAAATTACCCCACCCCCAAAGATTTTAGCAGTTTTGGACTCAAGGCACCTTGAAACGTTGAGGAATGCAAAAAGAAATTACGTTTATAAAGTTTAGCATTGTACGCTTGGGGATTGAATAAAATACATAAAGTCTGTTGAATGAATCTCAAACACTGTGTAGTAGAGATAACAGAGACTTATCAAACTGCTACTGAGGGCATCAAAATGACACTTCTATCAACAGTATGTCCAAGAATAAAGTTGCATTCTGTCGATAGAAATGGCATGTTGATACCCTACACAGTATTTGAGATTCATTCAACAGACTTTACGTACTGTATTCAATACCCAAACACTTATTCATCAGGAATCATCGAGACAAAAAGGTGTTATATACTATATAAAGTCTCTTCCATGCAATATTAGTGTTTGTAATGAAGAGTATAATAACATTTATTCATGGACGATGTAGAGCGTATAAAAGAGACTACTGGACAAATAGCGTCATCTGTAGGCAGAAATTATTGTTACATATAAATAGCGTCATCTGTAGGCAGAAATTATTGTTAGATATATATTTCCTGTTAATACAATAAAATCTTACATGTTTTTACTTTTTAATTATTCAATTACTAACATTACACGGTATTTTTCTTTTAGTAAAATTGGAAATAATGTTAGACTTTAATTTTTTCATATCATTAAATTTAATTTATAATAAATTAAATAAATTATTGAGTGATCTGTACTTATTTTACTACAATGTAATTTTTAGTAAATTATTTGTCTACTAAATAAATAAATAAACTTTGAAAATTTAGTAGATTTACAGTAGTTTCTATCTTTATTATATTAATAAAATGCCTATTAATTACAGACAGGGTGGAGTGGAGCAGCAATCTAAAAAGCAACGAATAAGAAATTAAATCATTTAAATTTGCAGGTAGTCTATAAGATAGATTTTTAAAAATACAAGTGAAGCATCTTTAGGTCTTCACTGATCCAGTTTAGAAGGAATTGTCCCTCAGCGAAGAGGGGTATGATGTCGTTCAGGGTGAGCTGAAAAGCCTAAAAACACTATGGTTTATAAAGACTTTTACATCTTGAACTCCAAGGAAGGAAATATAGTAAAACCTGTCCAAAATGGCACCGTACGAGTCCGGTTTGCACAGGTTTCATCTTACTACACAGTGTTCAGTAGTTTGTAGAAGTAAATTTTGTATACACTCGTTATCTGTCTATATTAGCCAATTTTCCATTTAATACTTAATATTAATATTAACAGTACGAAATACTCCATTCCTTTAATAACATTGTACTTTAATCTTTTATTACTCTATAATTTAAAAGAAAATGTTCAGAACAATTTTGATTTATATCAACAGAGTATACGAGAATTCAAATAAGAAAATAATTTGACTTTTGAATCTTATATACAATTTCTTCAATTTAACTTATAGCATTAATGAGAAACCTTCATAATGAAAACTGAAATAGAATAGATAAGATAATCTTTTATCTAGCTCAAACTATTTGATAAACTGACATTTTTAATCAAGTTTACAGCCCTTTATCAGATATTAATCAACATATCAGACACATTGATAGTGTGTGACCGCTTTGCTACTGTGAACAAGATCAGTGCTCTTTTATAGCACACATGCAACTGTATCTACACAAACAATTAGAACACGTTTTCATGACGATGGACGGACTCAGATGACCTGATAAACCTAACTTATCTTGATGCAGGAGTTTACGGTGCTGGACACTCAATTAGAGAAATCTTCTGTTCCCTGATGAATTTTTTGCTTCAGTTTAGGCCAAAATGCTAGAGAATAGTTTGAAGACGTAACCACAACGTTAAGTTGAATTCTTTACCAAAGAAAGTCATAGAGGACCAACATAATGGTTTGGATGACATCATATATAGAAAACGGATATCTCTTATGAACACTCTAGAAAATTTGACAGCATAGCAATATGTATTGATTCTAGACCCTGTAGTATGACTGTTCTGAAAAGTGTTTCTGGCACGGTCTTTCAAGAGGACAATGTTTACAATAGGTTTGTGTGTGCAATCATGCTTTAGATTTTTTGCCACGATACTCATACTCTTTTCGATTTATATCCATTGAACACATATGAGACCCCACCAGTAAACAATTGTACTTGAAGACTTTTGCCTCTGACTTGAATGCCTTCTATACTCAGCTGGTGCAACATGGCAATGACTGATCATTTTTTTTTTTTATGATACGCTATGGTATGTATTATAGCAGGGTGCAATAACGAGGATTGCGTTTGATGTACGCATATTGTATTTGTTTTAAATAAACGATCCACTTACCATCTCTTGTGCTTATTTTTTAATGCCTTGTATATCCGTGGTACATTTACCCTTTCAGTGAATTTAATTAATAAGTTTGTGTTTTTCCATTCAGCATCAAAACTATGGAGTTTAACACCATTTCTCAAATTATTCTTACAAGAGAAGAATGACCACGAATACATCAGAAAGCAGTGGACACTTTTAGTAATTATTAACTACTTTTCCTTTTAAATTTCACTACTTGTGCAATATACAGAACAGATAAAGACGTTGACAAATCAGATTTAGTAAAAATATTTTGATTACGGAAGTAAAATAAAACAGAAAAAAAAATCTAGATCATTTCGGTTCGAAGGTTTGTACTTTAACTTAATAACAATATGATACAAGACTGTCCTTTCTGTAAACATATTCAGATTTAAAAATATAAGTTGCTTCATAAACACAGACGTATTACCCATTTTTTTTTTTACCAGCCACACTTCAATCACTAATAGCTATTTATTTAATCTTATCTTAGGCTTGATAAAAAAATACAAGACCAAATGATCAGCATGTTAACATTGCGCGAAAACAACCCTCTCTTTTATGTAAGAAGATTTTAATTCTGTAAATTTATTTTGTTACATTCAAGAAAGAAAAGATTCCATTCATTCTTCCTCTTGTGTTTCTTCAAACAGAATGTATTAAGAGTTGTTTTTAATAAAAAAATTAATCTCTTATCATTTATCTATTTGGGTTTATTAATGATATACGCATTCCAAAGGACAGTTCTTCGAAGATGTACGTAAGTGATTATCAAAATTCTATAATCTCTTATCGTGTTTATGTAAAAATAACCTGTATATTATATCTTAACATATGATTCTACAAGTCATTATAAGTAATAACGCTGACATGCACTATAGGCAAAATTTAATTTTCGTGTAATAATTGCAGAATGATGTTAACCGTAGTAATTAAATTATGTGAATATTGATGAAAATACTTTCATTATTTAATTTATTTCGATTCTAAAAGGTGGGTTTATATTTATAATTTTAGGTTAACGTCAATTTTAGCTCATTTAATGAATATATATTACAGTAAAACCTCGACTTAACGGATTCGGGAGAGGGTTTACCCGAATGCTTGTGTTAAAAACTGACAAATTAGTTAGTTTATCTGTTTTACTTATGTAAATATACTTTTTTTAATTAAAATTAAGTATGTACGAGGAGTTCAATATGACAGAAAAGTACTTTTATATGTATTATTTCTTATATACTTTCCGCAGTTACGAGACTGTGATGAACAAGTAATAAATCGTATAAATGAACAAGAAATAAATCTAGATCGTAATAAAGAATAATTTTTAGAAAACCTGTTAATTTAATTAGGCCTACATATAAAGTATATTTTTAAATTAACAAGGTGTTAATTTTAAGAATGCTATTTAAGAAAAATTAAATAAGTTTTCATAAAAACAGAAACGTTTTCTCTACTGAAAATGATATTTATTCCTACAGTTTACAGATTTAGTAAGTGTAAAATAAATTTAAAAGCTCAAAAATGCATGTATGTTACAGTGAATTTGTTACGTAAATCTAACAAGATTAATTTACTTATCTGATAGATGAAACCTTTCCAGTAATGTATAAAAATATTGTTTCTATGTAGGGATATAAATTTTAATCTAGAAGGAAGTTTACCTTTAATTTGTGACCTTTTTTTGCACTTTTGTAATTTGAGAATCTCCTTATATTTTAAAGGAAACAAAGTCTTTTTGCTTGTTTAATCTTGTTATTCATTATAATACAAGTTATAGAAGTACTTATACGTTTATTTATAGTAAACTGTGTAGTAATATGAACTTTAAACAGTTTAAATGAAGTCAAAGTTAATGACATTTAAATTAACGAAAATAAATATATTTATATAAGATAAGAAAGCTTAATATGTTGTTTTAAATATTAAATACACTCTTAGATTAAAAAAAGTTACACATTCACATGAAATTGTCCGATTACTGCAAAATGCGGCATATAGTTATATTGCAGACAGGACAGTTGTGGTCCGATTGCATACCAGATAATGCCACTAGAGTGTCATGCAATCGTCGACCCAATAGCCTATAAAACGGTTCGAAGAGGCTCATATTGTTCAGAATTTTCATTGTCCTGTTCTTTTAAAGTTTTCAGAACCCCCAGGCATGTTTATGTTTATAAAAATACTATGCACAACTGATCGATTTTGAAAGGCCGTACCATCGGGATGAGAGAAACAAGATAGCAGTTTCGAACTGCCTGCCAATGACTGTGAAAAGCTGTTAGGGGCAGTCGTACATGGCGAGCAGGCAGGTTCTGAACACCCCAGACAGATAACCAGGCGAGATCGTGACACAAGCACAAATCCACATTGTGCAGTATCCAGAGACAGGTAAAAGTCTCTCTGCAAAACCCCTCTCTCTTCTCGTGCCATTGGCAGATAAGTTCAAAGACAAATTTGCATGCATTTGGCAACTGCTACTTGTCCGCTTGCCATTAGCTGTCCGTTTGATTTGCTGCAGTATCGTGACAGATCAGCATGAACCGCTTAGTCTGGCAGCGTATAGCCTTTAACGACGATTCTTCTTGGGGATCGGACGACCGCTTCTGTTACAGTGTGCAGGATTACTGATGAGTGCTTCATTCCTCCTTTTCCGTTGAGCGGCACACTACCTCCACTGCTGGCGTGTTGATATGGAAACCTCTTGTATGTGCAGGACTGACTTAATTGGCGAGGCTTCTTGAAGTAGGTACGATAATAATCGGTTTTGCCTCAGGTGTAAATTGCCATCGAGCCCGCACTGTACACGAGAGTCTGTCAATGCCTAGCATTGATGCAAAAAACATTGATGGTACAGTGGTAGTTTCATAAAATTCTGCACTGTCATATGTTGACATTCATAACAGGGATGCAAACAGTCATTTTCCAGCAAAATAATACTCGAATGTACACAGCTAGTTTTCCAGGACTGTTACTGTCACGTTTCTATGCTTTTCAGAACCGGCTGAAACTGACATCTACTAGTATGAGTAATCAAGCATTTGTAACATCTCCAGGAAAATATATAGCAAAATAGCATACTATGCCTGTGTATGCCTCATGTATTCAGATAAGAGGAGATCCTATAAGGTACTAAACGTTGAAACTGTACCATTGTTGTACAGGAAATTGTCCCGACGGCCGGATGGCCGAGCGGTCAAGGTGGCAGCCTACCGCTCTGAGGGACCCGGGATCGAATCCGAACGGGTCGAATAATCCCCAGGAATTTTTCGGGGGTGGTCCGTTCGGATATGTCGGGCCCCGTCCCTCACCACCCGGTCGCCCCATTGTGGGCCTGGCCGAACCCATAATGGGCCTTCTAAAAGAGGCTCTCTTAGTGCCCACAGGGCGAAAAGAGTTAAAAAAAAAAAAAAAAAAAAGGAAATTGTCCCTTTGCTATGATATTGTAATTATTTATTACCATTCGCACTAATAAAGATTTATTCGGTTCTAATGCCTCCTGTTTGGTGGTAACTTTTTTGTCAATGACTGTATTTCGTTTTACCATCATCATATGCTATATTATTTAATAAAAATCATTAGTAAAGAAAGCTTATATCATATAACGTATATTTTCCTTCATCCCCTAATCCCTTAGTAAACCGTTTGGGCATTCAACTTAGATCTTAATCTTTAACCTTTTATTTCATTTGCCTTAATACCTACTTCTGTAATTATCTAATTAATTTTCATTTGTTACAGATACCACTAAATACTGGAAATGGGTTGGAAAAAAGAAAATGTGCATATAGTTCAAAAAAGTTTATCATTTGTTTATCGAAGAATGGGTTTGTGCATCGGACGTCATCCATTATATTTTGTAATCATTCCTATTATTTTTACTGCGTTTATGTGTTTAAATTTATTAAAATTTCATGTAAATTCGGATACAGAAAGCTTATATCTTCCATCTAATGGTAAAAGCATGAGAACTAGAACATTGATTGAAAAATTATTTCCACAAAATTTTGACGATTTCGATATTTCAAGAATGACAAGAGTTCGAGGGAATTTATTTGTCATAGCTTCAGCTATCGATGGTGGATCTATGCTACATGATTCTATATTCATGGAACTGCAAATGCTAGATTCTGTAATTAGGAATATTGTACTTCACTGGAATGGAAATAATATAACTTACAATGATATATGTAAGAAATCCAAAGGAAGATGCTTTAATAATGAAGTTTTAAATTTAAGAAATAAAATACAAGATATAAGGAATAAAAACTTTCGAATCAAGTAAGTTTTTTAATTTTAAAAAACACTGTTTTATTGTATACTTTCATTAATTATTAAGTTGTTAATTAATGTATGTGGGAAATATTTTGGTTTTCGGTGTTTTGAATCTTTTCGTCCTGTAGACACTAAATGAACCTTCTCTCTATTTCCTTCATAAAAATTTTATGGCACGGCAGCAATATGCATCATTTTATTGTTGCCGTGCCATAAAATTTTTGTGGCACTGCTTTATGGCACGGGTGCCACCAATACTGTTTATTCATGATTTTGAGTTCTCTAAAGTAATAAAACTATAAACAGCACACTAGATCAATCATCCACGGTACTTCTGGTTCCTTTAGAAATTAGGAGGTTTAGGGAACCAGAAAGAGTCTAAAAATGTGCTGTAGGTAATATATTAATTAAAGAAACGAAAACGCTAGATTTCCTCTTAGTAGATAAATTTTGAAGTGAAATTTCTTTTTGAAAATCGAAGCCAGATACCCAAAAGAGTGTTATACAAACTTTGGTTGAGATTTGCCCAATAACTGTTTCTACAGGGAACTCTAAACACTAGTTATTCAAGCACGGAAATATTCTTCATTTAGTAGTAATTTAAAATTAATTAACACATGTTATAATTTTTCGGTTAAATTTACCTATGGTATACAAAATGGCGGCTCGTCTCTAATTCCAGAAAACAGAAGAAAGGAAATGATGGGGACTCACGTTCTAACCTAACCTAACCTATTCTAATAAATTACCGTAATTATTACCAACCAAATTATTAGAATAGGTTAGAACGTGCGTCTCCACTGTTTCCCTTCTTCTGTTTGCTGGAATTAGAGACGAGCCGCCATTTTGTATACCATAGGTAAATCTAACCTAATTTTCTAATTACAATTTTTTAAAATCTTTTTCTAGATATCCTGTGGATAAAAATTCGACGCATATCATTATATACCCCACTCTGCTTGGAAAAGTTTCGACAGATAAAAATAACTATATAAAAGATTTCAAAGCACTCCGTTTGATATATATTATTAATGATATGAATTCTACAATACGAGAAATCACAATTAAATGGGAAGAATGTTTTGTACAAACCATTTCTAAAATGGTATTTTCTCATATTTGCATAAGCATATTTACTGGAATGCTTTACGAAAAAGAAGCCAGCAACATATTTCCACACGTAGCTCCATTTATTGTCTTTAGTGGCGTATTAATGATAATATTTGCAGTGTTAACGTGTCTTACAACAGACTGGGTTACAAGTAAACCGTTAGTGGGTATTGCTGGATGTTTCTCTGCCTTGTTTGGAGTCATGACAGCTTTCTGTCTGTTATTCCTCAGTGGTATGGACTATATAGATTTGAGTATTCTGGTTCCATTTTTAGTTTTAGGTATGTTTTATTTATGCCTATTTTTAAACTACTTGATATAATTTATGCTAAATTTGTCTATAATTGTATTCTGTAGGTATCGGAATGGATGATTCTTTCGTTCTATTGGCAGCATGGAGAAGAACTAACGTTAAAGATCCTGTCGAAAAAAGAATGAGTGATACCTATTCGGAAGCAACTATATCAATTACAATAACGTCACTGACGAATATAATTTGCGCATTGATTGGTATAAGCGTTCCTTTCAAAGTAATTCAAACTATAAGCATTTATATGGCTTTAAGTCTGTTCATGGATTATGTTTATCAAGTGACATTCTTCGGAGGTTGTCTCGCAATTAGTGGTTATAGAGAAGCCAAGAATTTGCACGCTATATTTTTCACTCCAGTAGCTAAAAGTGAAGAAGCAGGTAATATTTTTTATGATTACATTATATATTTTAATTAATTCGTTTGTATATAAATAAAGCGGAATTGCACGGTATCGAATATTTTTTCCGCTCTTGACAGGTTTTATTGTACTTGTAAAATAACGTGTATATATAGTACTATGAAATAAGCAATAACCTATATCTTTCATTCTTGTACAGATCATTTATTTGTTTATTTTTCCAACAGGTTTATTGAAATATTTGAACTGCTTCTGTTTATCAAAACCAAAAAACGAGAAGACACCAACTAACTGCTGTACAGACAAATTAGGAAAATTACTTACAATTCCGAAAATTAAATTCCTCATCATGGTTTTGTATATTCTATATCTGGCAGGAGGAATTTACTGCTTAAAATATTTACAAGAATCGATGAATGCGGAGATAGCATTTCGCAAAAATTCTCATTCTCTCAAGTTTTTGAGTGATTACGCTAAATATTACCCCAAATATCGTGACAGAATACAAATTGTAATTGATTCACCCGTAGATTACTCAAATCTTGCCGTTCAGTCGAAAATAAATGAATTAACAGTGCAACTAGAAAATTCTCCGTATATGGCTGGACCTAATTTCACCGAATCCTGGTTGAGAATGTATCTTACATTTATTCAAAGTTCATACTCGTGGATAGCTCTTCAAGGATATAACACAAGTGACCCGGAAGATTTCATAGAAGCATTACGTAACGTTTTTCTAAAATTTAAGTGGGCCGAGGCTCTAAATCAAGATATTGTTTTCAGTGAAGATGGGAAGAAAATATTGGCATCGAGGTTCTTCCTTCTCACCGAATCCACCGATCATCCGAATAGAGAACTAGAAATATTCGATAACATGTTGGAAATAACTAACGAATCTGATCTACCAGTTCGAGCCTTCAATTTTCAATACATATTTTTTGATGTTGTCCCTTTAATAATCCCTACAACGAAACAATCTTTGGTAATAACTTCTTGTTCGGTTATACTCGTATTTATGATATTTATGCCAAATCTTTTCTGCGCCGTAAGCATCAGCTTTACCATAGTTTCCATCGAAGTGATTACAATTGGATACATGTCATTATGGGATATTCAGTTGAATATGTTTATTATGATTTTATTGATTTTCTCAACGGGATTTTGCACAGATTATTCTGCTCACGTATGTTACGCCTTTGTGAATAGTAAAGGAAATACTTCGGATGAGAAACTGAGGGATGCTCTACATGCTGCCGGATACGCTGTTATACAGGGATGTTTGTCTACGTATATAGGAATATTTACGATAATATTAGCTCCATATGCTGTTTTCAATGATACTTTTAAGCTGTTTACCATCATAATAATAACGTCTGTTTTTCACGGATTATTTATTTTACCTGTTATCTTATCTTTATGGGATAACTTCCGATCATTCTTATTTACAAATCATAAGAACAAGCAACCTACTTCTGCAAAGGTGAATGATGTTCCTAATGTAAATAGCCATTTATTTGAATGAAATCTCTTTATTACATTTTAAAATAAAGTCTTATCTAACGGTAGTCAATTAAGAATAGTCCAGAAGGCAGCAATTGGGCATGCCAGTTATCCCAATTCCCTCAGCCCGATGATGTGGCCTTTCTCAACTCCATCAGCTGTGCATTTTGGTGCATTTGACTGCATCGTACAAGCATGCCTGCAATTAGAAGACCTCCAAACAATAGGTCACTAAAAATTCTGAACACAATGATCCTCTACGAACATTTCTACGTGATGCTTAAGTAGTGGTATTACTGTGATATTACCTGGTGTGCAATCGGACCACAGGTGCAATCATTTACACACGTATCTACCCGAGAAACAGCTGTATGTTAAATTTTGCAGTAATCAGACAATCCTATCAGTGCATTTCGGAGAGACATACTTAAATAGAAAAATATTTTAACATAATTTGTAAAATTATTTGTAAATTTACGCGAAAAATCTCAACCGTTCATTATAATTAAGTATAATTTATTAACTAAATAAAAATTGTTCTGGATTTTTTGTCTTTATGCATTAAACAGATTTATTGTACACTTAATACAAAATTTAACTGTAAATAATAATATAGATTTCTTACAAATCAATTTAATAAGCGCTTCAAATTAATAAATAGTCAAAAAGGAACAAACTTTACAGTAACCCTTTTTATTTCAACGTATTTTAGCGAAGTCTTAGCAATTATACAGTTAATATCTGGACAAAAATAGAAATAATATCTTTAGAAACTTTGAATATTAATAACTTTAATCTGTTTTTTCCTGTTATCTCAAAAAAATCTGTGTTGTGCACCACAAAAAAATTATATAAAAAATGTCTATCTATAAAGTGGAATAACCCATAATAAACTGTTAGTTCTCACAGTTGTTTTGAATAATATAAAATGGCAATCTATTGTATTTTTACGTGTTTTAGACGAATATAAATTCGCTTACCCGTCAAAAGATGGCGCTACTGTATTAAAAGTACTTTTACTAAAATATCTCGTTCATTTTAAATAAATGCAGTAAAATCTCTTTACAACTGAACGCCAACGGGATGGCCACGTGGCATTTTAGGAGTTTCCTTTACGTTTGTAACACTTAAATAAATGCTACTTTTCATTAGAAAGTCTTCCAGGGAGGGATCTTCCACGTGTTGCGTTGTCGTATACAAATAAACCGGCTATCAAACCAATTTATTACTTAATAGAAAAATACTGATCAATCAATCTAAACGTCTAGATGGAGATAATATCTGTGCCTGAGGTTTGCTTTAGCGATTTGGGGTAACCGCGAATACTTTCTCGGGACATTCATGGACAGTTTTGTCGTCTCCTAAATTGTCTCGGGGTTTACAGTTTTAGGTTGTCATGATCAGGATCTGCTGTTGATCATGGCAACCTGAAATCGTAGTGATCCTGTCTTCCTATTGTTTGTACAGTACATATGTTCTGAAGTGTTTACAACAACATATTAAAAATTACGCACCACCTTGAGAGATATTAGCGATTGACTGAATAATGACGCAGCTGGCTAGAGTTACTGAATTAGACTGTGTTGATAAATTAAGACAATGCAAGTCTTCGGCGATCTTTAGCCTCCGGGAAGACATTCTATGGAAAATTAGTCTTAGTTTAGATGTTAGAAAGGCGAAGAAAACCCGGAAAACCCCACTTGGCCGGCCATTTGGTCAGGTACGAACCCGCGACCAATGTTCAGTGGTTTTACCAACTAGGTCACTAGAGAGTCCTATATTCATAAAACATATTGCAACATTCTTCGTTATGTTCCATCACTGTTTTTAAATCCAGATTTAAATTTAAATTTGTGTTGAACTGGAGGCTATAAACATTTCAGCTATATATACAAAGCTACTATGGTACCCGACACTTATAGACAAGGATTCCATGTACTGTACATAGAATCCTTATTTATGGATCTAATATGATGAAAGTTGCGTTATTCCTCATCAGGATATTAAGCCAAGATGCCCAGGAGACAAGGAATAAAGATTTCCGAAGATGGGGAGAGAAAAGATGTAGAAGTTAGCAGGCGAGTAACTAACATAGACACTATCGTAACAGAAGGTATGAAATAATTTATTTTTTGCTCTTCTTGGAATGAATATAAAAAGACAAATACGGTTATTGTTCAGTACAAAGATTATATCTGATTAGAAATGGTCGGTTATTTGTAGTATATTTTCACATTTTTGCACATAATTATGTACGAATGTACAGTTCATAACGGTGTGTTTGTATAGAAAAAAAATGAATATTTTAAGCAAAAATCCTATTATCCGGACGGCCGAAGGTCCCAATTAATTTGGATAAGTGGAGTTTTACCGTATCTTTGTCGATCTAGTCGATCTTCCTACAAATTTTGCGAAGTAACAACAACATTTTGACTAACTTTTTTCACTCTACAGGTATTAAGAAGGCCTTTATTCGTTCTAACCACGGATATTTTATAATAGGCGACATAATTTTCACTAAATTTATATTTAATCCAAACAAAATAGGCTACTATTTTCATAAATTTATGAGAGTATTATTTATAGAAAAGCCTTTGCACACCGTAACAGTTTCTAATGAACCTTTTAGAATATAATTACTTCCTATATGCCTAAATGATTTCCTGTTTACAGATCTCATAAGCTTATGGTATTATTACAGACCACCCTTCTATACTTTCTTATACATTGTGATCTACAAATATAATTTACTGACATACTGTAAACGTACTTTTGTAAAGTAATTTCTGTCAATATTTTCTTCTTCTATACTTACAAATAAATAATAGTAATAGAAGACGGGTGTTTATTTTAATTCAGTTTGTAATGCTTCAGAGAAAACGAAACTTTTACATCTTTTCAGGCCGAGATCTTGTATGGACCTGGCCCTTTAGTTTCTTTTTTTTAAAAACAAAATAAATACTAGAACGTTTCTTTATTAATTAACATTTACTTAACGTTAATCTTAGGGTTTCCTTGTTTTAATTTAATTTGCCTAATTTTAAATTGTTAAATAATCTGCCTAATATTTAATTTGTTTTGATAAAATATAAGGTTTCTACTTCAGAATGCTCATTTGAAAACGTTTGATTCTGCAACTATGTATGAAGTCAGATAAGATTTAAAATGTTTAATCTTTGTTATACTTTATCTTTCAAGATGTGGAAATGGAAGTTTTTTTTTATAAGAAAAGGAAAATCTATATATTTAAGTAAAAAAAAGGAAAAACAAACAATTGAAACGATAAGAATCTTTAGCGAGAGAATGTAACATTTGCAGTCGAATTCATTTTGGAGAGCAATGATCTGTGGTTTATTATTATAAGTCACTATGAAAATAACGTGTACAGTACACTTCCTAATCTCATTTCTCAACATTATACTTCCAAGTATACGATTTAATATTTTTTATTTATTTATTTTTAATGTTTTATAGACTAAGTGAATAACATGGACTTTTATAAAGATTCATAAATCACTTGTGTATTTTTGTTTTTACTTCCCAGGCTGGTATATAAAATCACCCCCAAGTCTTTTACATTTTCAGGATCAGAGGATGATAGTGTGTAGGGGTGATAATTTTTAAAACAAATTTGAAGCTTAATAACTCCTATTCCTTCCGTCGAAAATTTCTGGAATTTTGCAGGAAGGCTTGAGTGTTAAGCAGAAATATTTCTAGAAATTTTCAGGAAAATCGGACTATTGGTTCTGACGGTATGGCCTTACCCTCTTAATACCTCCCGAATCAGTCTGAAGACAGATTAATGGAAGCAACTATTGGGAATGAAAACGAATAAAAAATGCTAGAAGAGTCCAGCAACAACGTTGCCAGCGATTTTCATATTATATATTATTTTAGGAATTTCAAATTTAATATATTTAGTAATATTTTCAGGCAGGTTATTTTATGTTATACAAATAAAAAAATCCGTTAAAATAATAGCTGAAAAAATTAATAATGAAATATATTGGAAAATATAATTTTTTGATAAATAAACAGTAAAATAATTAAAATGTTTAAAACTCTTGTAAATCTGTTCATGGATAAGTCAATGCTACATCTTCAATGTTCTTGTACGAAGATCTACAATGTTCGATCTTCCAAGTGGGAGATGGCTGCCGAGAGAACTTTCTATGGAAAACTGACTGAAGAAAACCCAGAAAATTCCCACCAGTCCGTTGGTGAGGCGCAAACCCGTCAGTGGTTTTCTCCACTCGGCCACTGGTTGGCCATTATGTAAAAGTGAAACCTCTAAACAACGGCCAGTGACGGAAACATGAAAAATTTCCTGTTGAGAGCGGCTTTTGCTTGGAGGTAATTTTGTGTTCATTTTTGATCAACATTCACAATAAATGAGCCGTTATTGGAAGTTCGACTATATTACATTTGTTGTGTTGTACTGTACATGTATTCAATCTGATTTTATTTTACTTTACTTATTTATTTTCTCTGGTATATTGTTTTTTACTTAAAATAATTTATTCTTCATCAGAATACCAAATTAGTAAGGAAAAAATATAAATAAATAATGAGTAAAATCATAAATTATTATTAAATTATATATATTTTTATAAAGTAACCTGTGGTTATTTCCTTAACATCTCTTATCAAATAAAATAATTATAATTTACGAAAGTTAAGGTCTCTTATAAGATAAGAGACACCAATTTCTTCAAATTATAAGTGTGTCCTCGATTTCCAAGTACTCGATATAAGAAAATTCGATACGCTCTTCAATCGATATTTCCGATAATAAAATATTCATAAGAGTATGAAAGTGTGAGGGTGAAATTCCCATGTACTACGATTAGATGAGTACACAAATTACAGAAAGGGCGCAGCCAAACGTACCCAAGCAGAATACAGAGCTACCCAAAGAAAATCCAATAGTACCCACAGCTGCCCAAAAAGGATTTAGAAGTACCCACAGCTGCCCAAAGAAGATCCAGAAGTACCCACAGCTACTCAAAGAAGATCTAGAAGTACCCACAGCTGCCCAAAAAGGATCTAGAAGTACCCACAGCTGCCCAAAGAGGATCTAGAAGTAATCACAGCTAGCCAAAGAGGATCTAGAAGTACCCAAAGGAAATACAGAGATACCCAGAGGACCCTCTTTGAATTTTACAGATTTTGGATTTTGGTATTCATAAAAGATCCATAACTTCTTTGAATTTTAAATTTCAAACAAATAAATTTTATTTTATTTTTTTGTGTGTGTGTGTGTGTCACTGGGAAGGATTTAAGTCCCTGTAGCCCTCCTCTTGAATCTGCCACTTCATCGGTGATTACAGTTTCATTTTACTCTATGTTACTTCTTTTCTACTTATTTATTGTCTTGACTACTGCGGGAATTGCGAGAATTGTACGGAAAATTGCACCTATTTTAGAATTAATAAATAACCTATGAAGGGGTGGATATTTCCGGTCCATGCCCAAAGAGTCTATGACACGAGTTCCTGATCCAAGGAAGGTTTGTTGGTTATTTTCTAATTTTAAAACGAACATTACCCTCGTATTTACGCGATTTTGGAACGACATAAACTGGCAAATATAAGTCACACTGTATTATTTGCACACAGAAATAGTTGAAATCTAAAAATTTTCCAATTTAATTCAAAAATTTTAATTAGTTTATTCTTAATTTTCTATTTTTAATGATAATTTTTCTAAAAAAAGGTGAACGTCTTTTATGCAAATAAAATTTATTTGTATTCCGAGATAATCTTTGTACTGAACAATACTGTTTTTTTCCATAATCTATATTGCAACCAGTTTTGTATTTACGTATATTAATTAAGCTTTAAATTATGATCCATTTTTAAATAGAACGAATATACTTTGTTATATTTAAACTTCTTAAATCAGTTATAAATAAGTTTGTCAATATAATTTATTATTTAAGAGATATTTTCATCGCATAACTGCCAATAAGAACGAGTTGTTTATTTGTAATATTATGCTAAAAGTTTTATGTATTACGGTTTTAAAATAGAAAAATTGAAATAAATAGTTCAAAGTGAGATGACCTTTCTCTTATTTCACGTTTAAATATATACTTTTTTTACATTTCTAATGACAATTTCCTTTATACATAATTTATTATATTTTTAATTGTTCTATGTTTATCAATTTAAAAGAAATATTTAAAAATTCTATTATATTATTATAGAGAAAATTATTGTTTTTTACATGTGGGTATGTATAAAGGAACAATGTAAGGATACTGTTCTCATATCTAATAATAGTTATAATATTACTTAATTATTATCATTTATTCTAACAATATTTACTGTATAATTATATAATTGTTTATACAATAAAGAAACTTAAAAAAAATTATTTACTTTATAATTATAAACTTATGTAATAGAATTTCACGTAGATTTCAAATTAAAATCATAAATATGTTATATAAAATAGGCTATGATTGGTGACATAAAGCAACGCAGTACTTGGGCGATCTGTCATGGGTGGGGTGTTTTCAGGGTGGATTCTTCTATAATGAAACTGGCCTAAAATAACGTTGTTGATTTGAAATGGCTTAAAATAAGAAAATTTTTAACATGGTTATAACCACTTTCCGCCATAAAACACGCAGACAGATTCATTTAGTGTGATAACCTCGTTTTTAGGAACCGATGTTTGTTTTTTTTTTATTACTAGTTTTTACATTCCACTTTCTCTCTCATAGATTCTATGGATTTAGCCATGGATTATGAAGCCATTTAGTTTTGTCTTCTTTCTTCTACCATTGAATCTAAACATTGTAAAAGATGTAATTAGTCGAACTCAATGTTCAAAAATGTGGAGATTTTCCTTTGGAGGGCATGGAAATCCGACTCTTAGGAAAAGGGAATGTTTTTGGCATCATCAATTATTGTGTGTCAAAAACTGTTAAAAAAGCACATAATATATTAATTTAATTCTACTACATGTCAGTAACGAGGAACGAACTATTACCTGTATAGAACACCACAAAGTCACATTTCAACAATTTCGTGAACAGCAAGAATGAAAATCTACACATTTTTCACAGAAGAAAAACCAAAACTGAGTAATAACGATTCCACAGGTTGATGACAAAATTGTGAAGTATTATATTTAATCTACTTAAAGCAAGTTCGCAATGCTTCTTTAGAGAAATAAGCCGGAGGTCCTACTTAGCAGGGATCCGATTAGTTACTTCTCCTCTATATATTTTATTATATATAAACATTTACGTATTAAATTATAGTTTATAATGTGTATGATTAAAAAATTTGACTCTTTCTATTCTCTAAAATTTTTAAACCTATATACAAGAAATGCAATGGAATGAATCATTTTTAACCAATGTTTTTTTGAGGCCCTCGTACATGGGAGACTAAGGATAACACGACACTGAAGCTTTTGATTTTAACTGTAAGGTTATGTTTAATGAAAAACATAAATATAATAAATTTTTATTTATGAAAGAAATATTTGTGTTGTTATCATCTTAAAAAATTCAATAATCTTATTTATAAAAGTGTCATTCAGAAATATAAATGAATTCATTACTGATCTAATATACAAGAAAGAAAGTGTTTTTGTTTCTTCTGTTGGACACAGCTTGAGTAATAAAACTTTATGGAGACAATTCTTTCATTCAGGAGGAGGTCAACGGTTATTTTTAATCGAGGAAACTTCACCCTTCTGCCCGCAAAGGGCCCCTCATCTGTCCATCCAATGTGATTGTGGCATTCAAATAGGAAAATAACTAATGTATATTGCGTGCAAGACCAATTGTACTTAAGGATTTTCGAGAATGCTGACATTGGAACTTTGGTCAGATTATAATCTTAAAAATTTATATATATATATATATATATATTATTAATTTGAATGATTACTCATGTACAGTATTATCTATAACAGAAAAAAGTCAATCGAATAGATGTAAATTTCTAGATTAATGTTTTCGATAGTTGCAATTATAACTCGTTATGTTAATTTATTGTTTATTTTATATTTAATCAAAATGAAAAAAAATTAAAACGGCAAATATTTACATGTATAGACTATAAATTATAATGTACTGTACATGCTTCTGAACAAGTTAATTAGTCCCTTTAGTGCCCACAGGGCGAAAAATGGTTTTAAAAATGTTTATTAAACTTTTTTAATAGCTGTAAAATCGGCTTATAATTTTCATACAAATATAATAATAAATAATAAAATATTTTATATGAAAAATATAAAGGAACGAAATAAAAATTACCATAAATTTTATTTAGTTCCTTATAGTTCTTTGCCTGAAGACTGCAGGCTAAATTGTAGATTGCTATCGGAATTTCAAGGGATAAAGTTTATAATAGAAAACTTAAAATTTTAAGAATGTATATACAGGTTTATACAGGTTAACGAATAGTTTCAAATAAATGATATTATATGAATATATAAGGAGAAAAAGTAGCAAAAAAAAAGCTTAAATTATGCCCATAAGCAATGAGGAAAAGTCGTATACAAGCAGGAACAAGAAACTATAAAGGATATTTTTATTTTGTGAGAATAAAGTTAATTATTTAGCTAGAAAAATTACAGATTTGTTACATTCTGATTAAAATATTTATAATTAAATTCAGGTAAATTCTATAAATATGGATAAACAAATAATTTAAAATTCTGTAAACTACATTCCTCTAAACTATTTATCTTTTGCAGGAAATAGTAAATATATATATATATATATATTTAAATTTTACATCCTTATTAAACTATAAATAAATAACTATTAATGGAAAAAAAGCCTTTATTAAAGTCGATTTTTAGAGAAATTTAAGAAATAATTCAATCTGTGTACAAGATACAAGGAATGACTTTTAAAATACTTTTCAAATTATAAGTACAAAAGCTTTTTTAAAGCTTAAAATCTTATAATTAGATTTTATAATAACACAAAAATCGAATAAATCTGATCTGAAAATAAATTAAAAAATAAATATGTTCAAGAATATAAATTACTTGCATTGTTAATTATTTAAAAAGGAAATCCAGTTAGAAATATAGAATGGCAGAGTAAACTTCTTATATCTTATAAAATTAAACCATTAAAATATTGAAATAAAATTATAATTTATGATCACAGAATGTGTTATATTTCTATACTACATTTGTTTTTTTATAATAAAAACAATTTTATATACATTCACAGACAATTATCTCAGTATTCTTAACACAACTTTACATTTTCCTCCATGTCTTTTAAAAAAATATTAATGCTTTTAATGAACACATATTCAAAAAATAATTCCTTATTTATCCCTGAAAAGTATATCAGTAATATTATTTTTATTGTGTATATTTGTCTAACATGGTGTCTTGCATAAATGATTAGTTTTACAAACAAAAGAAAGAAAAAAACACACCTGTTTAAGTAGTATAATAGAATATAGCAGTATAATCTATCATTCCACATGACAATATCAGAGAAATTTAAACATAGAGACAAAAGAAACCCCTGAATAAATTAGGATAGTTGAATAAGATTCTGAACTACATAAAAATATAAATGAATTTCACAAAATATTAAAGAACATTTTATAGTATTTATTTTATACAAATTCATTTTACTAACACTCATTCTTGTATTTAATTTTTGGATAATGATATCTGGTTAATCTATTTTTATTATCAGGAAAACTCCATTCCTACTTACTTCCTCGTAGTCCTGATAATAATTTCGGATTATATAATTTATGAACGGAATTAGGAAAATCTTTCTTAATGCTAAGATGAGAAAAGGTTCAGGAAACTTGAACATTTTTATCATATAATTAATTAATATTATTTTATATATTCTGTACTGAGAAATTGTATATATTATAAAGAAATATGTATCATTTCTTAGCATATTTTCAGATTTAACGTGTAAAATATATTGATTTATATAATATTTTATAGAAGCTCTTACAATCAATATAATAATTTAATTATAATTATAGGGTTTCACTAGGGTTTTAAATATACATAATAACTTATAATAAAGGTTTGAATGACAAATAAAGGCTTATATAATATAATAAAGGATATAAATAAAGGCTTTGAACAATTAAACTAAAAAAAATGAACAGAAAAGAAACTGTTTATCCAAATAAGTTTTAGTTATTTTTAAACACATTGGTTATAAACTCTAATTAGATAAAATTCTATTTAATTTTCCTTTAATTCATTGAAAATTCCCTGAAGCATATATTTTTTATATAAATTTTGCCTTATCTGTGCAGTTATTCAGGAAAATATAACATATAATATAGATACAATGAAATCTTATTATCAGTAACAGCTCAGTTATTAGATAAAATGTTATTCTGTTATCAACTACTAAAAACTTTTATCTGCATAAGTTGATTAATCAAATTCAAAGTTGCTTTTTTAATATATATTTTTTTAAATAAATGTAGTAACAATTTTCATTTTTAAATTTAGATAAAAGGAAATTTTTATTTCCTTTTATTCCTAGTATTTAAAATATATTATTTATATACAAAGACGGAAGTTTCTTGTAACGTTTTTGTATTTCGTTAATGCCCCAATTTTAAAATCAATCTCTCTAAAGTTTACTTTTATATTGTTTTATATAATTCAAGTATAAGTATTATTGATGGCTGACAAATTAATATTTTGATAGTATTAAATGAGAGAATTTTATCTTGACTTTCCTTGATAACATTATTAATCATTGTCCTTTTTACTTACCATTAGTTCTTTATTTGACTCTCATATTTGTTCTTGTCATTTCAATGTAAACATCTCACTTACTAGAATATCATCGTGTTCTTTTATTCATCAAGTCGACATTTTATAACTTATTTAATAGTTTATGTACAATTGAATGCTTATACTAGACCACAGAGGGGGGCAAATGTGACACTTTTTCCACGTTATCGAGTCAAATTCTACAAATTATAATAGTAAAAGAGATTGAGATATGTAACTTACACTCCTCAACCATGGGATGCTTTGTCTGTCTTTCTGTATTGATGTAGTACTGTATTTTATAATTTATTTGTCTTGGACTTTACCATTTTAAACTTTGAATATTTTTATAGTTTCTATCTCTAATTAATATATAAAAAACAGCGAAACGAACGTATAAATAACTATCACTAAGAATAACACTTACGCGTAAGTCACTTGAAGTACTAACCAATTAAAATTGAGATCCTATCTTAATATTAAATAGATAATTATCAATGTTAAAATTATTTACAAGATAAGAATGAATACGTAATTTCCTTCTTAGAAATATAATAAACTAATAACAGTATGCGGAGTTAAAATGTAAACAATACCTTCGTCTTAATTCAGGTTAATAAGAAACGTCTCAAGAGTCAATAACTATAATGCCTGTGTAAGACAAGAAAAGTGGATCGTGAACAATCAAATAAGGAAAAAAGTTCACGAACCCGATAAGTTGGTTTATTTAACTCGATTTTACTCCGTTCTCCTCTCTTTATTCGACACTTTCCTAAACAATATAACAGAATATTTTAATGAAGTAACAACTAAACAAACGTTTTACTGGCCAACGTGATGTTTATATTAAGCAATTGTATCTTCCTATAACTGTACATCACTGTACTACATCTTTCGAGGAAAACTATCTCGTCGCAAGCATGATCTGTTGTTAAACGTAAGTTTTATGGTTTTTCTGTTGTTTAATGTTTACATAAATAAATTAGTAGTAACCTAACGGGAATATTTTATATATTTCTTTAATAATTATCATTATAATTGTGTACGTTAATAATTTTAAACTCATTTTTTTAAATACCGGCGTACATATTTGAGTAATTTCTACTATACCTGTCAACTTTATTATGCTTATTTTTAATAATATAATTAAAATAATACGTAACTTTACACGTACTGTACATACTTTCATATTGTTTTTGAATCCATTTCCTACTTTTACTTTCAACCCATCCCTGTTGTTACTTAAGGCACTTAGGTGTATTTTAAGTTGCATCCTTGTGTTAAATATATATATATATTAAATCAAATTTTTAATTTATATGATAATTAATTAAGTATTATTCGACCTAAATATTTGAAAAATTTTTCCTCGGTGATTTCATCTCGTATTCTCATTACTTATTTAAAATTATATTGTGTAAGTTAATTGTCATGTCAGGTGGTGAATGGTCTTTCCTTCGATTTAAAGGAAGTTAAAAGAGTTTTATGGAGCATTTTACTATATTTAAAACAGTTATTATACCCGTCCGTTCATAAAATTTTAAAGGAATGCCATCATAATCGCATACTTAATTTTGTTTTATTTATGTAAAATAATATGCACTTATAACACTCATTAATTATATATATTTATCAATGTATACTAGTTTATTAACATAAAATTTTTGTTAAATAGTGATTACACTGCTTAAACATATAAATTAATATTCATAATAGAAGAATAATCGCTTTCCTGATCTTAAGGAAGTGTCATTTCCATTATGTTGCATTGATAAATAATGTATAGAACGAGACTATTATAATAATTATTGAAATAATTAATAGCTATAAACTATAAGTGAAATTAATTGCGAAATTATCCTTTCTTGTAAAAACTGATTAAAACATGTAAAAAGTTTAATTTGTTTTTTCCCGTCTTTTGTAGAACACACATTGTGTTATGTGATTTATAAAATTGGCATTAAATAAACACACGCTTGTCCTTCGGAACTTTTTTCTTCAATTACAATATTTGATCTCCAACATTGTTTTCTATCCTTCAATTTGTTTTCTCTAGCGTAATGCATTCGTGACTTATAAATATATTGTCTTATTTTATACGATTTTTATATACTGCAACGACAGAAGTCATAATTATAAATAGATCTTAATGATTAATATTAAAAATAATGCTTTATATATATATTTTTTTCAAACTACGTAGACGTTACTTTATAAAGTTGACAATGACACAGCTTTTCTCGCACTCAAAACTACGTAAGACTTATATATTGTGACGTCGTCACAATGCAATGTTTAATCATCTTCTAATTCAAAAAGTCACGTTACATCCGGTCCAGAACGGAAGTTTGTGTATAATTAATCGGGATCTTCGGCTCCTAAACTTTCTCGATTTTTATCTAACTCAGTTCTCGAGATTAACAAAGGACAGACAACGGACGATAGTGCGAATATATACGTCTGTAATTTGAAAACTTCGCTTTTAGTGAGTTAAAAACTCATATAAGTTATAATTTCATTACTTTTCATTCGTGATATGACCCTTACCCTCTCTATTACCCTCCTGATTTCATCTCCAAAACATACTAGCATCAATTCGCTGAAATTCTAAATTTGGCAGGAATACTTCTATGCATATTACAGAAGTATTCCTGCCAATTTTCAAAATTTTCGTCTGTTGGGTCCTGAGATACAGGCCAAAACACACATACTTTTCCCTGTTGTTCTACCATACAATAGCAGGGAAAGTAAAATTGATTGGTAAACCAAACATCAAAATTATAGGTTCTACTTATATGATAAACTAAAATTAAGGTTATTTTTTTAAATAAATAATTATCTGATTAAAATAAACCGGAAAATTGTTATACTAGTTGCTATTTACGTGGTGAAAAATGTATGACGAATTTTAATTGGGTAATTAGCCTTAATTTGCACGAATTTCACCTGTATGCAAGCGCTTCATGTAACACAATCACGCTACAGATACTAATTTTTGTATCACGATTATATTTTTAATATATATTTTAATTACAGTTTATCATTGTAAGAGGAAAGATAAATATACGGTACAATAAAGCTTGTCTAAAACGGAACCTGGGTGAAACGGAGCGATTAATAACACGCAAACCTGTCTAAGCGGGAAGAAAATTATTCGAAAGGCAACGATTTTCTGTGTTAAAAAAAAACCGGAAAAAATATTTGGTACCGTGCGAGTCCGGTTTACACAGGTTTTACTGTACATTACGTTATCGCTTGTTATCTTTTCTATTATATAACGAAATAAAATAGAAAAAAAGACAAGTTCAATATATATTATGTAATTGTACAAGGATATACAGTAAAATTTCCAAGTGATTCTAACCATTTTAATACCTTAATAACGTGATTACATCAAATTTTAGTTACAATTATTTCATGCAATATTGTTATCAAACAGAATTGGGCAAAGAAAAATTGCTGTATTGTCTCCTTATACCTTACAGATAAATCTGTTTGTCTAAAAATTACAATAAAGTACATTCGTACAGGATCATTTATTTTCTATTTTTCTGCAAGATGAATGATCTAGTACAATGATCTCATGGCAAACCTTAAAATACTACATGTTAAATCTTTTGAAAACGTTTTTTTAAAGTTTATACGGGAAGAAAAACGTATACATTGTCTTCATACTGTTAAATTTTCCTTTAATTAAAAGTATTTTTACTACAATAATTACCACCTTTTGTAAATTCAAACTTCTCTGTAAGCGTACCCATTGTAATTAATGTATAAATAAGAAAAGAATATAAAAAAATTAAACTTAAAAAAACTTCTATTAATTCTTTAATTGATGATTTAAAAGTAACATTGTTCTCATTGAAAGAGTTTTCATTATTTAACTGTAATATCAAGTTGAAAGTCAATGACACTCGTGTTTAACATTACTGATTTTCCTCTATTATTAAATCAGAGTTACTGAAACAAACTAACGGACTAACTCACGTAAGTAACAATAAAATAAATTTTATTTATAATAGTTACTCACAACAAAGACCCTCGATATAACGCGTTACAATAGCACGTGGATATCCAATTTATCCCCCAGTTTCTACCGATCCTGCTGGTTTTACTTTATCTCATTAGTACAGTGGCGCGTTATCCTACGGGCAAAAAAGGGCCCCCACAAACATAAGACCCCAACCAATCTTTTATAAGGAAGCATTCCTCGAAGAAAACTGTATGAAGTCAACACTGTACTGTACGTGTGCCCCTTATTCGAATTCACCTGGGCACCACGAAGCTATAATGGGTCCCATTAAGCTGTAACATGTATTAGATGTTAAATTAGCAGTTAACAGTGCAGTTGAATTAATTCAATTTGCAATACTCTGCGAGACGTGCCTACACTTTATGCGTATCACTTCATAAACACAACACTTGAGACGGAAAGAAATCGAAAGAAAGCAGACGTAGGGATGTCTGACCGTGACCAGAATGGACTCATGCGATTAAAAACAGGTGGTTCCTCTTTACAACGCTGTGGCATTTCGAATCTCACAGACAGCGATATATCGAGTCACTAGTGTATTTTTTACATTAGTTTCCGCGTTTTTTCCTTCTGTTTGATCCATCGATATGATATAAAGTATAACGAATATTATAATGAACAATAAGGAATAAATTAAATAAATTTGTTTTGAAAAGATTTTAAGATAATGTCAACTGATTAAATCATCTATTCATTATTATACTAACGAGGAAATACAGGCGTGTATTGAAGTTTAAAAAGTAAATTTAAATTAATTTTTTTTAAGTTACAAAAATAGTTAAGCTGTTCTTTTTCTTTTTAAAAAAAAATTTTAGTGAAGAAACTATGAGGTATAGGCCTACTTTTTATGATGTTATATCGAGGAAGAAATCATTAAAATTGTATTTTTACGTGTTTTTTTTTTCTTTTTTGGTATACATAACGATCATTTGTTAGTAATGGCCACTTATTACACTAGAGTCATTTACATGAAAGCGTTGTTAGGATGGAAGCGTAATTTCAAATGTTATTTATAATGTGGCTGGTGTTAAAATACTCTTTAAGTTTTGCAAAAAATAAATAAATAATTCGAAATGAACTTATTTTCATCAGTCTAGTGACCTACTAAGTGCCAAAAATGTTTGTAATCGTTCCTACCGTCTTTTATATATGTATATAAATCTACAATAAATATTCAGTTTTCTGACCTAAAAACTTGACTTTCACCTTTAAAAATAAATACATATACAATAAATAGTATGTGGACGATTTTAAATAGCTTTGAAGTAAATTTGTGTTCTATTTAATTTAATTATTTTATTATTTATGTATTTATAATTTCATAACCATTCGTTCCGGATACGTCAGGCCCCTGCCTCCCCATTGTGGGCCTTGCCGAATCACTATGGGGTATGGAGAAAGACCCTTTCAATGTCTTTAAACAATATAAAATAATTATAAATATCTGTTGAAATTCTTATACATTCATAACAAGTGCTTAATGTCTTAAAATATTTATAACCTAATTTAAATGGTAGACGATAAGAAAGCAATTGTATTATTTTAAGGAAAAGCATGGTAATTTACTGTATATAAAAATACCTTAATGACTACTTAACATCCGTTACTGATAAAGTTAAAATTGTATCAATATGTCTGTCGTAGCATTTGCATCTGTATAGAAGTTTTGACACACTACTGTATTAGCCTATGTATTATACTATTAATGCATGTCTGATTATAATCTATATTAAGATAACATACTGACAAACAGTTTATTTATATCTAGTTTATTCACAGAATGCAGTCATGGGCGTTCGCAGATGGGGCAAACGGGGCACTTGCCCCTCCCTGAGCTCGAATATAATTCCACAAATTATAATCGTAAAAGTGATTGAGATATTGAGTGTTTCGTCACGTATTCTTACGTTCATGTATTCATGGAACACTAGAGTCTAGACTACGGGACGAGATACACGTAATTGATAATCGTTAGTAAGAAACAATACTTCCTAAATGCTAACACTTAAAGGAACAGGAAGACGATATATCCTGGATATATTGTCCTTCACCATCCGGTCACCCTCATTGTGCGCCTGACACAACGGACTAATTTACCATAGAAGACACACTTCCTTTAGCAGTTGTGTTGCTTTGCCTTAAGGTCTACACTGCCTGTGCCTGCGATCTGGGACCCTAGATATGGCTCAAATTTAAATTTCTGTATTCTTACTTTAGTAATGAGTTTATAAAAGATTGGTTTGGGGCCCCAAGCAATTGCCTTTATTGCCCATCGAATAATCTCATCGATTCAACCTAGTTTTTATATTATTATTTTAACTTTTCCTCCTTTTCAACACAAAATCGACTTGATAATAAAAATAATCTATTGTTTTATAGGTAAGTTATACCTATATTTTCCATATTACATAAGGAAATCGCTCGATTATCTTCGAAAATTTCTTATTATATGTAACTAAGACATCATTTTACGATGTTAATCTATAAATATTACAGTAATTGTACAAATAAAAACCTTCATCTACGTTCTAGTTTTAGAAATCATGCCACTATTTCACATACTCTACTGCGTAACTAACAGCAACAATACCAGTCACAGCATCGTAACGATCTTGCGATATCTCGTCTACTTGTAATACATCACAATTATATAAGTAATGTCATTTTTATTGTAAAATTTATCTTGTGAGCATTGATAACAATATCCATTATGTTAAAAATTGCCAAAATTACTATAAAATAAGGAAAGATCTGTAGTGTCGTAATAAAGTGATAAATTTTATATCATAATAAACTTTTAAAGCTGATTTGTTCCACTTCCATACGATGATAGACCTTGACATTTTATAGGAATATAATTCTATGGTATGAAGTGTGATCTCGGACTACCAGTTGGAAAGTTTGTTTAGGTTTAGGTGTATTCGTATACGGCAACGTGTCTATCGAGGGGGAATGCCTCCCGGGAGGAGGTCTTTTATGGAATACTGGCCCGTATTTAGGTGTTATTAACGTGAAAAAAACCCGTAGTCGAGGTGTGAACCCGCGACCAAATACCAGATTTCGGTGGTTTTATCCATTCCGCCTTGGTGGGAATCGTGAATTTGTTCAAAATAATTACTTTTAATAATGTTAGAGCGCTAATTTTTGATGTTATAAAGTATTTAGGTCAATAACAGAACATCAATACCATACTTTATCATGTTTTCGATAAATATCTTCATCCCAAATCTTCAAAATTACAGTAAAACCTGTCAAAAACGGAACCCGAATGAAAAGAAAATCTGCCTAAACGAAAAAACTGAGCGATTTTTTGTTTTTTAAAAAACCTGTTTAAAACGGAAACCTTCCAAACCGGAAAAATGTTCGATTTCGGTTTATACAGGTTTTACCGTATGTAGTTATTTTAAAGGCTAATTATAAAAATTACGTGCAGTTTTGAGTTTTATCATATTAAATAGTTCAATGACTACATTTTATTTGTTTTAGAAATTATAAAATTTATATTTAATAAAAATGCAAACAAACAACGGCCACCACCGTACAACGTCCATTTCTTTTTAATACGTTCTATCAATGGCTATTGTTCAACAATAACAAATTACCTCAAAGTATTATTTTCGTTATCATAAAAATCCAACTTTAGTAATACCATAATGAGAAAAATTTCCCTGAAAAATCCTCCCTGAATTAATTTTTTGAGAAATCTTTTGCATAGTCTATAAATAAAAGCTTGATATTTAGACAATAAAGTTTTCGAAACGACACATTTGTTTAAGTGAATTTTTTGATTTTATAATCCTTTAAATACAGTCAAACCTCCGAACAACGGACAGTTTCCGCTCTGCTGGCCTTTATGGATTTGGCCAAGTCCACAGAAAATTAACAGAAACGAATTTATCACGCTTATTTGTTTTTTGATTTATACTTTTATTTTTATAATAAAAATATAAATTATAGAATCAGATATATTTCTCAATGAAAAAGACAAAAGAAAAAATTACATAATAAGCACGAGACATCATTATATACTTTAAAAGAATATAATAGAAATGATAATTAGAGAATACAATTCGTCGACATAAAGAAAAACTCTCATAAAAGATTATAAGTTCTTTTATGGGGAGGAAACAATTAATAACGTAATCATATGACTGAATATCCTAGAATCGAAGTGTATTTACGTCATTTTTATTTTATGTTATACAAACAAATGATCCGTCTACGTCAATATCATGGATTACTGAACAGCTGTATGAATGTCACGCTGTTCGACAATACAATTCATTATAAAAAAACAATACTAAAACTTCTAAAACATATGTAACATTCCGACCTACGCATATCTAAAATTGTTTATACCAGATTCGAATATAATAAAAATGCAAAATTTATTATAAATTTCTTTTATTTTATAATGTGACTAGTCAGATTAGAATAACTCTCACAAGCCCACTGGCAGAAGTCGCGGGTTCACGCCACTGGCCATATGGGGTTTTCTGGGTTTTCTTCACGTTTGTAACACTAAATGAGGAACAGTTTCTTATAAAACAATCCCGGGAGGCATTTCCCCTCGGCAGAATAAAACCAAAACCAACCTAACCCTCATTTTATAATAAAGGTTTACACCTCCGTAGCCTCCCTCAGAATATATTATTCAATCCCGATGTATGAAAGGTTGTAGAATTGTGTAGACACAAAGCTATTCAAGTGGAATTTTCTGTGTATTCTTTACTTGTCTAACATCCAAATAGTGAGCAGTTTACCACGGAATATCGTTTTCATCAATTCAATCTTATAGCTAGGATCGTTGAAAGAAGATTATGTTACACGCAATGATACCACACAGTTACTTATGTTAACAGTAAATAATAGTATACTCAGTGAATTTTCGTCCGATGGAGAATTTTTTATAATTAAAATAAAGACCAAATCTGCCCAAAAGGGACTACCATTTATTTTTGGTGATCCCTTTTGGGCAGATTTGATCTTTATTTTAATAGTATACTGTCACTTTTTGTGTACTTCCCGGAGGTACGTGTCTCACCGATTAAAAACTGCTGACTTATATAATTAAAGCAGGAAATTCTTAATGGTGTATCAGTGGCACGTTATAGCTTCATGGGGCCCAGGCAAATTTGAATTAAAGGGCCCCATGTACAGTGTTGACTTACGAAAATGGTCTGTGTTATGAAATAGGAGATTTTAATTGTTTACTGAATCTATAATTTCATACAAACATTTAATGCCATAATTCTATATTTAACTGTTATTTACGTAAGTGAAATTCCCGTTACAAAAATGGATGTTTCAGCATGTATATTAATATTAGGAACTGACATAAGTATGACAGTTTATATATTTTAAGTAAAGCTGGCCACATCGTTGCTGGACATTCTTTATTTATCTTCATTCCTAATAGTTGTTACCATTGCATACCTTTAAGTCTCTAGATTGGTTCGGAGATACTAAGAAGGTGCAGCAATATTTCTTGAACAGATAGAACGATTTTCCTAAAAATTTCTAGAAACATTTCACCTTAACACGGAAACCTTCCAGCAAAATTTCATAAATTTTCGACAAGTGGCACGGGAGTTATTAAAGCTACAAAATAGTTTTTCTCTATCATATATAATAGCATATTAATTAAAAATTGAATATGTACAACTTTATAAATAAGTTAAGCAGATCATTTAAATTCAGTAAAGGCGGAAAATGTAAAGAAATGTAAACACTCCACCTTAATAAATTGGGCAAAAGTCCAAATTACCGACGTGATTAATTACCTACAATGTAAAAGTAATTTAATACATTTTGTAAAAAATTTAAATTTTCGTTAATCTTGATAATTCACATTCTACTTGTATAAAGTATATTTAATTATTTATTACAATTGATAAGTATTTAATATTTCACAGAGCTCTTACGATATATTTATTTTATGATCTAGATATTACTAATAAAGCTGCAGGTTTTCCTGGTTGCAATAATTAACCAGCCAGATTTTACAAACCATCTTACGATAGTCTAAGTTGATTATAAGTAAGTACTTGACATGTAATATTAAAAATTAGTTTATATACTAGCATACATTATTGTTTATTTTTATAATTAAATTTTATTTTCGAGATTATTTAACTCATTATACAGCTTTCTAAGATCTTTGTGTGTATAGCATTAATATTTTTATGATAAGGTAATAATATCATAGATTTAATACAGCCCATCATATACAGTTTCCATACATACAATTTACAGTTTCCATACATAGCAATATCCCAAATATTTTTAAATCTAGGATTATGGCAACATGTGACCTTGTGCTACGATTTCAAGGTGTCCGTTTTTATAAATTATAAAATTAAGTTTATATGTGAAAGTACAGTTCTAAAGTTGTCTTGAAAAGTCTTACGGGCCACTACTTATGAACATCAGATAAGAAAACTATCAAATATACATTATCAGGTGTCTCATTAAACACGATATTTGGTGCAATTGTACTCATATTATTACTTTATTTTCACTTCTATACAGTTAATTGTCATTTTTATAGATTAAAAAGTTAAATAAGGTAAAGTTCGTAAGTATTTTTTATTATATTTTAATTACTCAAATTAAATTTGACCTGAGATTTGGAATTGATAAATTTCGAATTCAGTTTTGGCCCAGCTTCGGAAGAAGGTTTGTCATCTTGCTACTTATTTTATACAGTATTAAACCTGTTAATTAATATCATACAACTCAGATATTTATCTTTTAAATATTTATATTAAATATGTTATTAAAATAGAAGTTCGTTAATCCGGCACATAATAATATAGAATATCTATAATCCGAATGTCTCTGAAAAGTAGCCGATAACATAAGAGCAGTTTCTCATACTCGGAGCATGTGTACTTTGGTGAATCATACGGGAAAGTTGGGTAATTATGCGCATCGTGTTATTCAGGAAATCACTATAGAAAAAGGAAATTATAGTGTTACACTTTATTAATGTTCTGTTCGATATACAGTATAACTCGGTTGAGAAGTTTTCCCGTGTTCTCGAGAAGTTTAATTTCAAAAGTCCCGATTTTTCCCTCTTTAGAGATAAGGTATGTAATTTTTTCCCCTGTAAAGTATTTCATTAAAAAATTTCTTCTTAAGTAGAAGGAAATCCTTGTCTAAAATGAAAAAATTGACTCGATTAAGACGTTTTTCAAATGCATCCCATCGAAAATTTCGCACATTTAATTGCATATGTGCAATCAAAATATTTTATATCTGTTGTTTGTTTGTTGTATACATGCATTCACTTATTTATTCTTCCTTTTGATTTGGTGCAACATGGTCTTTGTAGCATGCGTACGACGAATTTGCAGGAATTGTCTTTATGCCTCTACTAGAGTTAGAAATCTATAACTTGCGGCTGCCACTCTAGATCCTTCGCACTTGTAGATGGCCGAAGTTGATGTCCCATCTAGTCCCGCAAATGTTCGATGGGTACCACACAGATAACCATCGAGCGTTTGCGACAAAATGTAATGGGCGGTCGAGCATTATCTTGATGGAAAATGTTTTCAGCCTTAGCATAAGAAGCAACACGAGGGCGCAAGATTTCCTTAAGTAACCTATGTGCCGTCAATGTTCTCGCACCAACTGTAACACGATATGACTCCTCAGATCAGCACTTCAGCAATAGAGCAGTGTGCCATTCAACTATAAAGACAGGATTAAAGCACTCACCAATGACCCACCATATTTACACCATACAGGTCGTCAATTTCCAGACAGAACTAGGATTCATTTCTATCCTGAAAATCAGCCTGAAAACTGTCAGATGTGCAAATTGTCTGGATTGTTTAGTACTGGATTACCTAACAATCGAAAACAACAGGCACACCGAAAATTCTGAACATAGTGAGCTTCTGTGAGTCTTCTTATAAAATACTGGAGTAGCGATTATAAGGCACTAGAATGCATTACCTGTAGTGCCAGCAGAACACAATTGTATCTGTCTGACGCGTGAGATAATTATATATCGAGTTTTGCAAAAATTAGACAAATCTATGTAAATACATAAGAGTATTTTCTATAAAAGAGATCGATAAAAATTTTATATTTCGTGTTTGAATTTGTGCGGCTGTTGAGAGTGTATACAGCTTATTTTACTTAAGTTAATGGACAATTGTTTTCACTTACGTTAGATGTAAAAATTAGAAGGACATGCAATGTAAATAAAATATAAACTGCTCTTCGTAATAGAATAGCACAGAAATTGAAAAATACGTGGTATTTATCAATCAAAATTTTAATTACCCAAACAATAAATAATTATTTCTGTTTGCTTTCTCGATATATATATATATAATGAAATAAATAATATTAGAAAATCACGATATCAAAGGTAGGTCATGAATAAAAAAGCAGTCATTATTGTTAACCTTTTAAAACTGATTTTTTTCGATAATATTCACAAGAACAAAAGATTCCTTGTGATCTTATAGTGTAACCCATAGACAAAACATTCATTTTATATTCCAGAAAAAAAAAAAAGATATTACTACCGGAAAAGTTGCAAGTCTGGTTGCGATAGTAAGCAAGTCAGTTTTTATAGAACATTAAAACAGAGATATATTTTAAAATGATTTGAAGTGATGTTAAGTAAGTAAGCTATTTAGTATTTTATTAATGAAAAGAATGTATACGTTTTAATATATTCTGCTGTTTTAATATTTATTCTATATAAATTAATAATATTCTCATTAATACTTATACTAAATTATTACAAACTATTAAATGTAATAGTAACTATATCAGTACTGGTATGTAGTGCAAGACACAGAAATGAATTACGGTAACGTTTTCACAGAACGAGAATGAGCGAGATGATGCGAGACTTAAAATGGCGCGGATTTATCAATTGTCAATTTACATACTTTTTTTTAACTTTCCAATACCGTAAACCTGGAACCGTGTATACGGGGGTTTTCTGTAGCTTAAAATCCTTTGAATGTGGATACAGAATGGTATTTTTATATTAAAAGTGATTTCTGAAAATAAGGAAATTTAAAATGTATATATGTACAGTACATAGGTTATGTATGGCGGATTATGTTATTATTTTGAAGACAAACTTCTAAAACTTGTAGTCTTCAGGCTACACGAAGTCTTAGGCCTATATCTTTCAAGTGCAGCTTGATAAACTAAATATAAAATGATAAGATTAATGTGAGCAAAAGCATTTAGGAATTATGAAATAACGTTTCGTTCCTTTTTTCAATAAAGACACCCATCTAAATATACGCTTAAAACAAGCACTCGAGCAACCTGCAATGTTATAAAATCTCTCCGAAATAGGATGTGGACTTCCAATTAAAAAATATCTTACACTTCTAAACTAAGTGTGTATTGGAAGCTATCAAGCTTAAGAAGTCTCAAATGGATCATTCAAAAATCCCCGAAATTAGTTGCTAATTAACATATCTTGAGATATGAATTTTCTGCAATTTATACACATATAGATTAAATTAGTCTTGAATATCTACCAATGACCGAGTGGATAAAACCACTGTAATATCGTGGTTGATCGCGGGTTTGCACTTGACCAATGGACTGGCGAGTTTTTCGTGTGTTCTTTACTATAGAACTCCTAAAGTCCTCCTGAGTGGTACCCCCTTGTCCGAGCGCCAATGAATTGTATTGCCTTAATCCATCAATTTAATTTAATTCAATTTCGAGTATAGAATATAAATATTCTGTGCATTTACAGAATATAAAAAATTTAACATTAAATATCATGTCCTTGAATAACTAGTTTTTTTTTCAAAATTTGAATTAATGTAGCATACCGTTATAACAAATATTCGTTTATGCAGTGCCTTGTTTAATTTTGACGTAGGTATTTTTTTATAAATTATGTGTTATTCTTTTCTGTTATGACATTCGTAAGAGCATCTACCTTATGCATAACCTCATTATTATCCATCAGTTTTAATATAAAATTTTCAAGAAGCAGACTATTTTGACTTGTTTTGTTTAATAATTTTTAAAAAGGCATAATGTATGTAATATCTCGTACTGTACATCCGTAAAATAAATAACAACACAATGTAACAATAATGTAATAATAAACGATGCCATTGTTACAACCGTGACACAAATAATCGAAGAAAAATAAATAAAAACATAATAAGAATTCGAAACCGATCTAGAATAAAGAGGAGGAAGAAGAGAAAGCAAACACGTTATTTCCATTGTCAATGTTCTCGAAGCCATTGTAAGCCATAGTTGAAAAATTAGAGCAGGATACAGCAAGATTTTGACACGAATTGTGGATATTAAAGTTTTAATTTTTATTTTTAGAAAATCATAAACAAGATGAAATACACGCATTAATTGAGTTTGAGTCCTACGTTAAAAATACCTTATGAAATTTCTTACTGTATACTTATACAACCTCATAATTGCAATCACTTTTTCTTTCTAAATTTTAATTATAATTTAAATTTTCACATAAATCGATAGCATAAAAATTTAAACAATATTCCTCAAATCTGTCTCTTAGAACCATTTAAACGACACAACAGTAGCCGAGTGAATGAAACTATTGAACATCGGTCGTGGGTTTGCACTACACCAATCACAAGCGTGGAGTATTTTGGGTTTTCTTCACGTGTCTGAAATGTAAATAGGAGCCAGTTTTTCACAAAACGTCCTAGAGGGAGGCAATTACTTCTTGGCAGATCGCCCGTGCGTTGTATCAAAGCATGTTTGGTTTGATGTTGCATCAAACCAAACCGCACGGGCGATCTGCCAACGGGTGCATCCCAACATATTTTCGGGGAAAAAATAAGAAAAAAAAGAGGATTATTATCCTTACACACTGATTAAAATAGATCGCCCAAGTGTTGTGTCGCCTTTCCCACTAATCCAATCCTCGCTTCATTGAAGTTACAACCTAGTTCGATTATCTTTAAATTTATCGAAATATAGACCTGTTTTAGTAAGTGAAAAAACGCATCTATAAACCTAGCCTTTTATTCCCATTCCATACTTTTTACATTAGTACAATCTGCGATTATATCATATTAGCCCAGAACTTGCATCAAATGATAAATGCATTTATGCTAAGTATGAGTAGAGTGGCAAGGTTTAATAATTAAAATTTAAGGTTATAATAATTAAAATTATTTTAATCTTGCATGCCTTATGACAAACTTTGAAGGGCATTAATGCTACCAAGCTCATAACTTTTAAATGGAATTCTTAAGATGACATATAACCTTGTAAATAACATGATTCTAGTGAAACATGGGAATAACGATATAACCTATTTTTATATTTATATTTACATGATCAGAACTTTCTACATTATTAAAATAATTTATAGTAAAACCTGCGTAAACCGGAACGGCACAGCATCGAATATTCTTTCCTGTTTGGCAGGTTCCGTTTTGAACAGGTTTTAATATATTTTAAATCGATTACTTTTACTATCATCTGGCATTATATTTCTACAGATTTTTATATTGATTGAAATGAATTATTGAATAGTATTTTAATTACAAGTTCAAAAACACGCTTGTAATTCAATACGTTAAACATAAGTAAAATTTAAATAAATAAATATATATATATCAGATTTGTTTATATTATAAAATCTCATTCTTTCTCTAAGAGGAAAATTAACACAAAAGTTATACATGGTTGGACTGTACGAAGGTCATACATGTTTGTCATGTGACCCGTATTCATTTTTAAAGTATTAAATAATTCCTCATGTCGGTAGATGCTGTTTCACATTGGCTTTTTGATAACTGATCGTTGCTCTGAGTGAAAAACAAATTCATCCAGATCTACACTAATTTTTACAGATTCATAACAAAGATGGCTCCTTGTAATATAAAGTAAGAATTTACTTACATATATATTTTACTTATATTTCTATATTTGTGTTAGATCTACTCAGATAATAATTTATTTCTAACGTCATGTACAGTATATATATATTGAAATATTAATTTGTATGTCAATTTTATCAATCATTTATCGTATTCATACTGGCAGTTATAAGTTGAAGTTTCAATTTAACCATTTTCGGACTTATTTGCCTTCTAACAATGGTCAAACCTGTCTGTAAAGTACTGATTCTTTATCTGAATCTAAATATTGAATGATAAAGTCGATATTAAGTCGTTATCAATTCAAGTTTTTTTTATGATGAGAATGAACAATTGATATCTTAAATAAAATTATGTCTAAAACAGAGATATTCCGGGAAATAACAGGAAATTCCCATTTAGTTTTAAAATACAATCAAGAAAATGGATGGAATTTCCAGGTTTTATGGAAGCGTACATTTAAAGAATAACCATTAAAAATTTGATCCAGATCGGTCGAAGTGTATTGGGAAGAGAGACAAAGAATAGACACAAACATTCTAGTATATATAACAGAATGTTTATGTATCTGTTCCTTGTCCGTCTGTGTGTGTATATATATATATATATATATATATAGTTATAGTTTTACTTATGTCTCAAGGTATAAGGTATTGTCATATGCTATTTGTTATTTTGATTTGATTTTCTTTATTTCAAATTTAATGGGTGAAGTTCTCAGGTTAGCGATTTTTGTTCGCGAAAATAAATTTCTTGTAGAATATTTAGTTATTTTCTTTTTTAATGATAAATTTTCACATCAAACGTGATTGATTATACTAAGTAAAACAATGAGGAAAAAGCTCAACCAATTCAACGACTTAACCTTGAATTTACTGACTTTAATTTGTTTAAAAATCGTTTCTTAATCGTTTAAATGCCATTCTTGTTAAATTTTATGAGCTTTTATTCGATCCCTACAGATGTTTCATAAAATATAATTTTTATTTTTTATTGCAGATTTTATATGCTATAAAAAATCATTAACTAGGATAAAGCTTGATAAAGATTCAATCCATCAGTAGAGAATATTTTCTTATAAAAAATCAAAATTTCTTTTTAAAGAATGTACTTATTGTCATTTTTAAAATTCTCGTGATGTTTCGCAATGACAATAAATCATTAAATTTAGAATAGGAAAATAAATTCAGTAAATATTATTTATTTTATTTTTAGGTTATATAAAGAAGGAATTACATAATTAAGTAGCATCAATGACGAATGTATTCATTTATTTCCGTAATAAAAATAAATAAATATACAAAATAAATTACATCCTCTTATCTTTTAATATAAAATCTCCCAACACGGGTTCTGTCCAGGTAGAGTTTCCTGAATTTCTTCACGTGTAGCACCTAAATAAAGACCAGTTTCTGATAGAAAGTTCTCCCCTCTTGGCAAGTATCCCATCAAACCAAACTAATCAATTATATATATATGAATAATAAAAGGAATATATCATCCTTATACACTGATTTACAAGTAATTAGAATTTAAACAAACATTAAATGAATAAACATTAACTTCTATAAGTGCCTTATTAAACTAATTGACTAAAAACAGAACACTTTTATGAATAAAATTGTCCATAAAAATACAGAACAATCTTATTTGATTGGATAATAAGACGATTATCTAATTTAATAAAATTACAGGTAATTTAAAGATCGTAAGTATGGATCGTTTGTAACTCGAGTGTTCTTGAATTATATACTGTAATAGTATACGTAAGAGCACTTAAAAAATACTCGAACTTTATTAATAGTACTTGAACGAAGATGCTATTATTAATACTATATATGTTCGTTTTTTATATATAGAATATTTCTTTTAAAAATAGACACTTGTGAAATTAATCCTTAATTCATCACTAGATTGATCCTACTGTGAGCTCATAGTAATGAGTCAAGGCACAACTTCTGAGCCTGTACGAATTTCTTGGATTTCTGTTGTTTAATGCCTTAAAATTACAGATATGCCCTCTTAACGAGGAGATACGTTCTGAGAAGTACATCATTAAGCCATGGTAGACTGTAGTTACGCAAGCATTATATAGTATAGTACACGTACTAACACAATCGTAACGTAATGATATGAATTTGTATATCTAATTATAAAAAAAGGTACAGGCTGTAACGAATTTTTTGGCTGCATATGGGGTCCGTCGTTAAGCGGCGTGTAACTTTAATCTACATTTATGCATATATCCTAAAAAGTTTATTAATAAAACTATTTGGGACAATTTAAAATTGTCATCACAGGTTTATTATTATTTTATATTATAAATTAATAATGTAATACAATTTGCTAATTCTATGTAAAAATCCAAAAATTTGTTCATGTAATTGCATGATATTTTGTTTAAAAATTCTACAGAAATTCATTACAATTGTAAATTTTTGATTTAAAATAGTTACGTCGTTATTTACGTCATAAACGGAAGTTTGTTTTGTTGAAAATAAACGTAACATTATTAATGATCTTTATTTGACGTCATGTAATATCGTTAGAATTTCTAATGATTTTACACACGTCTTGATTTGTAATATATACGACTGGAGCTCTCTATCTTCCAAGAAATCTTCTGCTATCATACTTTTATTCATTAACCAGTTTTCACAACGTTATAACTTATTTTACTTTTTATTTACCTACAACATCTCATTCCAAGTATGTTTACAAATTAAGAAAATTCTCCCTCCCTGTATACCTCAATTATAGAAAAATGCATATCATTTGAGAAAATTACAATAAAATTTATAAATTAATTTTAATTTCTGAATTTTTATATATTTAATGTTAAAATGAGTAAGAATATACAATTATGTAAGAGACTTAACTTATCCGTTTATGAGAACGTGAGACATGGGTGATGTGCCTCTCGTCGGGACCTTCTATGAGAAACTGACCCTTAATCACGTGAATAAAGCCCGGAAAACTCCACGTTGTCCAGGTGCAAACCCTCGACCAACTACTATGTTCAGTGATTTTATCCACTCGGCCACTGATGGGCACGAAAAGTGGCGTGTTATAATTTCATGGGGCACAGGCAAATTTCAATTAGCGGGTCCACGTACAGTGTTTACTTCAGACATTTTTCTTTGGGGGATTTTTTTGAGAATTATTTTCTTGTAGAACATTGATTTAGGACCCCCTGTCAGTGGGGACCCCAAGCAATTGCTTTTTTTGCCCATAGGATAACACGCCACAGGCAGGAAATAGAGGTAAACATAATGTTAGATGAAACAATCCTAGCCAAGTAAAGTGAATACCTAATGTTAATTCTACTTCAACTTTTATAATTAATTTATATGTATCGAGTTGAACTATTTCATTTAAAAAAATATTATTTTTCAAAATCTCAGAGCTGTGCAAGGTTGCTAAAAATCCAAGGCAGTCTCGTTTACATTGAGACAGGTATAGGACGACTGGGAAATCCCGGACACAAGGAAAAGCTGGACATGAAATATCGTAAAAAATAAAAGGTTGAGTAACTTCTTTTTGTCCAAAGCTGATTAGAATCAAACTTAGAGATTTGGGACAACCTCGGACACAAGTTTATGGTGTCCAGAATTGTTCCGTAGATTACTTTACAGTATATTTACTGGGATATTCTCGTGATACTCTATACAATTTTAAGTTGCAACCTAAAATTGTAGAGTAATATGAGGAAACTGAAGATCTGCTCTTAACCGTCTCAACCTAAACTAGTAAAGTAACCTGTTGAGATGTTTTTTCCCCTTATTTGAGATGTTTATTTCCTTTATTTTATTAATTGACGAATCTATTATATTTCATTTCCTTATTTCGTTTCCCAGTAAAATCTTTGGCCAGTTTCTGGCCCGTCCATCATTGCCTCAGGTACTGCCTACCTAGCCAGGTGTTACTCCGCACCATAGAAGAATATCAGACACTGCACAGTTATCTATTATTTTATTTTTTGGGGAGAAAATAGGTTAGATTTTTCAATATCGTACTCCATATAGATTTGAGTACCAATTAATATAAAAAGATCTACTTTTACTCTAACAGGTCTCGTGATACAGATTAAAATTTAACAAGATTCCCACAATCTTCTCTATATACAGTAAAACTGTGTAAACCGGAATTGCACAGTAGTGAATGTATTTCTTCTGTTTAGACAGGTTTCCGATTTTATTTAGGTTCCGTTTTGGGCAGGTTTAACTCTATATTTTTTTTCTTTACTTTTCTAAATTTCATTCTACTTTGCAGATCGGAAACCTCTGTAGCGTGTCCAGTTGATCCCTCCATGAGAGCAAAGCATAGAAGATTTTGTTTTTTTCATAGAAATCAGTTAAACCATTATAGACTTAACCTCAAAACGACAGATGTGGTTTCTATTTAATTGGTTTAATTGTAACATTGAAAGTTATAGCATATAAATATATTGTTTAGATTTAGTATGTGAATGTTTTATGCAAAATTTTTGTATAAGGAAATAACCTTAAAATCCATGTTTAGTTATTAATTTTTTTATATGTCTTGCTTGTAGTGTCCTTGAGACTCGTATGAATAACATTTTGATGGATTGACTGAGTGATAATGTAGATTTTAATTTCTTAAAAATTTTTTAAAATAAATATTTCTCTCAAATGATATTATGAACACCAGCAAGGTGAAATATATATTGTTTACTTCAATTTTTAATTGTAATCAAAGCTTATTCTAGCGTTGTAATATATTATAAAGTTTAAACAATTTAAATACATTTAAACCTGTGTAAACCGGACTTTTACAGTACCGATTATTTTCCCGGTTTGGCAAATTTTATTAAGGTTTCCGTTTTGGACAGATTTACTGTAATTACAGTACTAATTAAAAATTTATTTATTACTGTTACGAGATATGAGTTAAACGAAAGAATTTTATATTATGATTTTGATTACTGTAATTGTGTATTGTGCCTAATAGTGACTTCCTTTAACCTTTCCTTAGATTTTTTATAGTAAATTAATAATTGTTGAGTAACATTCTTGTAAATTACATAATAAAAATCTTGCTTTATGTTTAATTTAATCACAATTTTCCTATATTCCTTTTACATTCATTTTCTACTTGATACGTTAACCTCCTCGTATATTTAGGTTTTGGTCAATTAGATCCATGTTCTAGGTTACTAAAGTTAGTATTACCAGATTACTAAAGTTTTGATGCCCTATAAACTGCCCTATAAACTGTAAGTTTATAGGGCATCAAAATAAATATAATATTTATTTATTTATTAAAATATATTTAAAATATTATATATATATAAAATATTTTTTATATATGAATAGTTGTAATAATAGTTTTATACAATACATTAATTTAATGTTAATAGTTTAAAATTACTTTTAATATATTTATTTAAAAAATAGTCCGTGCAGCGAAAGAATAGACCGAACTGGAAGCATCTATTTCAGATGAAGCTGACAAGTGGGAGTTGATATATCGATCACAGTAATAAAATTTGTAAAAAAAATGTGAAATAATGAAATTATTTATGATAAAGATAGTAAAAAACGTGTATAAAATGTAAAAAAAAACAAAATATTTGAAAGAGAAAATATCCTTGTAAGAATTCTCACATGTCCCCTCCATCCCTTTCATCTAGCATAGATTCTTTCAGCTCAGATTGATTCATGTCTACTCTTTCGCTACACAAACTATAACAAATTTGAATGAAAAGTTTGCTCTGCTTTATATTAGTACATTTAAACTATTTTTATCATTCGCAAAGGCCTATAACCAAATATTTATGGTGTTTTAATTGTACCCAGGTAATAAATCATATTATATATAAATAATGTTTATTGTTTTCTGAATTCTTTTTTGTAAAGGAGGAAGCCACGTCAAATAAATAATTTGATTTAATATTTATACTATTTTAGATAATAATAACAGAAAGATAATCAATATAAAAGATAAAGTTTTCTTGTTAAAGAGAAGCATAAATACACTTTAAACGCATGAATGAATACTTTCGGAATGAAAAAACTGTATCAAGTTTTGAAATATAAAATAATATATTTTAAATATTTTATTCTCCTCTTCTTTTTAAAAACAATGGAATGATTTGGATATACAAATTTATTCGAAAATTTTACAATTGTTAGAGTGTTAAATTATCAGTTATTACGAACTGATTTATTAAATATTTGAATTAAAAACACTTTGACATTGAAAATTAAAAAAATAATTTAAAAAAAAACTCACTGGTACATAACTAATCCGTTAAAACAGCGCGTAGAAATTCTATTTTTAATATTTTAAACAATAGAAGTTTTGAAATTTAATCGATATTTAATACCTAGTCTGTGAATTTTGTTTCGAAAACTTTCCTCCCATTCCAAGCATTGTTTCCACGTAGCATATTTAGTATTTTAAAAAATAAAATAAGTCACAAATTGCATATATTTTGTCAGACAATGAAGTTTTAAACTTGAGGAAAAAATGTTTTTTCCAATGTTAATAATTGCTCTGTAATGAACGTATCTTGACAATGTCATTATTGTTAATGTAAATAAAGAATATATATATACAGTCAAACCTGTCCAAAACGGAAAACTGTCTAAACAGAGAAATGAAGCGTTAAAAAATAACTGAAAACTGCCAAGCCGGAAAAATAATCGGTATATTACGAGTCCGGTTTACACATGTTTCACTGTAATAGTCATATTTTTTCAATATTTAATCCAAATAACACACTGATTACTTTCTAATATAAAATATTTATTACTAAAACAAATCTATTTTTCTGTTTAAAATTATTCTACATCATTTCTTGAATGCCCTAAAGTCAGGTCTTCATCCTTAACGTTATTTTAATGATTATTGCAATGTACAGCACTCTTTATATAAAAAGTGAATGGGGAGACGTACTCGAAATTCTCAATTTCTCTACAGAATTGTTAGGGAAAAAAGTTCTTAATGAATGATCGTTTTGAAGACAATACGAAGTGAAATCAGTATTAGTTATTTAAAGTATTATGTAGTTGAGTTTTGGTTGCGTAATGCTATACAATATACACAACACATCAAACTGATGTATACTTTACAGATAGAAGAGAAAGGAGAGACGTCACACTTCACAATTGACAAAGCATAAAGGTAATATTTTAGGATTTATATTTATAGAAAAGAATCTAGTACTATTTATTCATTGACTTAAACTGAAATAATTAAATTTATTGTAGAAGTCATATATCATCTCTTTAGTAATGAAAATTAATTTAACGACGCTTAAATGTTAAAATATAATTTTTTCTTATAAAACAATAATTTAAATTGCTCGAGGCCTGTAAACTCACGAGACCTGTCAAATGACTGCTGATGTAGAAACTGATTACGTCCTTCACAAAGCTATAATCATTCCATCAATGTGCAATAAAAAATCAATAAATAGAAACATATGTTGCATGTGCATAACTGTATTCCATCAACTATTAAATGCTGAATTAATATTTTATTCAAATGACTGGAAGACTGATTAATAGTAGTTGTTTATAAGAGTATAAAATACAAATTTTAATAAAATTTCATAAATTCCCTTTAATTATCATCTAATTTACATTACTATTATTCTCGAAAGTTAGAGTATTAGCATTTACTTAAGCGGTCTTATATTTGTAGTTGCAGGGCCGACGAGTGAGAGGATGATTTGGTAAAATTTTCCAGGCCCGTGATTCGCAGAGGCCCCACAATTTGTCCGGACATGATTAATCACCATAAATTTTTAAATAATGTATTTACTTGGGGCTTATGTAAATTCTCTCTCCTGATGAAACGACTCTCTCGAGACCCTCGTATAGTAGCTTCACCCTGCTAATAGATGTTAAATATATAACTCATGCACCTAAATATTCTTTAACAGTATTGAAAAATGTCTCTTATAGAGTTAAAAAATTTTATTTTCATAAGTAATTCTTAAATGCTCACAAAAAAACACGCGTGTTTACACAATGTCATCAAGTCAAATTTATTGTTTATCCTAATTGGACTAAAAGCTTTTGAAATTATTCTGAATGTAAATTCCTTTTATAGTAAGCCATAAAATTATCACAAAGCTATGACAAAACAATACTTTATTATTTTAGAAATATAAAACTTACCTTCAAGGTGAATTAGTTATCAATACATATAGAAACATGTTTGTTAAGAAATTATTATCATAAATTTAATACTCGTGGCTTATTTTATCATCAAAATTACTCATTGTTATAATAAAACGTTTAGGTTTTAGCCGTGTGACGTATACATTAATGAAGATTCAAATTACTAAAAAAACGTCCTCAACACAAACAGAATTTCACAATCGACTTCACGCTAAATTATGAAAAATCCATTTGTCAAACGTCAAGAAAAGACTTATATTTTTCGAAGGGCATTAATTTTTTTCTTAGAACTATAGCAATGAAATTCCTTCCATCACAATACGTAAAAAGCTATTGTGAAATGACAGTTTCCTTGGTTACAACCTGCAAATTATAAAATCGTTAATGTAAAGCGTAGATAAGTGCTTCAAAATAAGAAATTTTATTTTCTGGAAAGAATTCCCAGCTTATTTCACGATTTTTTCCTAATAAAATTTTAAATTAAGTATTTATTTCAAACTTAAAACAGAAGTCGTTTAGCGTGTAAGAAAATAGTCTTATATTTTTTTACGACACCATTTCTACTGTCAATATTTGTTTATGTTTACATTATCTTGCTTGAAAACGGAAAAAAGGTAGAATAACACCATGGCTACTTCGCTTCAATAACAATAGTACACGCAAATATTTTTAGTGGTAAATTAAACGTCATATTTATTTACATGCTTTAGATGTGTTATAATTTATTATACCCAAATGTACAAATAAACATTTAAATTTTGAAATGCAAACTAGTGTGTTCAGGAAAACGTTTAAATTTTTAGTAACCTTATTTCATTTTTCAGGTGTTACAGCCATAAAAAAATGTCTGTTTTTATTGTGAAAGTTTTCAAAAATAGTTTACTATATTTTTATTATTATCATAATAAATTTATATAAAGCTATTTTTTTTAATCAGGATAATCTGTACAGTTAGGAATATACTGTATATACTGTTATTCTAAGTAGGTTATTTATATTCCAGTTATTGACTATTTAAATATTTACCGTACACAATGAAGGGCAGTTACGGTATCAACCTACAGCCGAAATCGAATCCGGGCACGCAACTTCCTATGAAGTTTTCAGGGGTGATCAGTCTCGGATATTTTAAGCCCTCCTTGCCACTCGGCCTCCCCATTTTGAGCATAATCGAGTCCTTGATGAGTATGGTAAAAAGGCCCTTTTAGAGTCTTCAAGATGGAAAGAGTTTGAAAAAAATCCCTTGAAATTTATTACTAATTTTTAATTATTTCCAATAAATCCAGAATGAAATTTATTATTTTTAGAATTTTTTAGAAGAAATTTACATTGCTTACTTTTCTAAAAAAAAGAAATTTGGATCATAGATACTTTGAATACAGTTTCCTTTAGTTTTATTGATTATTAATGACATAAAATTATTTTTTTTTATTAAAGATATAATTATTTCCATTGTCTATGCCTAATGTTAGAAAATCATATATTGTAACCGCAGTAAATATAGTGTTATTAAAGCTTTTCTGCCTAAATATATTTATTATAAAATTAAGTACAAAAATGTTTTTTATGAAGAAAATTTAATTATACCTATAAAAATTTATTGTGAAATAAACACTTGAAATCATAAAAATACGATTAATTACTTATTGTGACTGTATACTTTTCCTTTAACAATAATCCCTGCCGGTCATCTATTTAACTCCTTTCAGGGGAAAATATTTAAATTCAAATAACATAACTTACTGTTTGTTTCGGAATCTTTGATACAGTTAATCGGGGTCTACCACCCATATGGTTTTCATATCTGCTCTCGTTCTTTATCTATTTACCTCTGTTTTTGAAATTAAGGAAAGACGGACGGACGGACGTCGTGTGTGCGCGCGTGAGTGGACGTTTATTTTGTTTAATATCTCAGGATGGGTTAAAGGTTAATAAACAGAATTTAGTATGGTAATTTGTATGTAAGGGGCATTGATACTATCAAATTCTGGAGTACGAAAGTTAAAATGGTGAGGAAAAGTGGTCATAAGACTGAATAAAAAGTTTACTCGAAATAAAATGAAATTTTACTTAAAAAAAATGATGATTTTGTATTATAAAATTTTACGAAACTGGCGATAAAAATTAAAATAAAAATTCAGCAACGAGCTGGCTTGTCCCAGAGATAATATTAACTGCACCTTTCACCACTGTTTTCATTAGCGGCTAATTATATAAATTGTCATTCCCGCTTCTGAGAATTTTAAGCAGAATTAAGCAAAACGTTTATTATTTCCTAGTATCTAAAGAGTGTAAGTACATGTATAGCTATAAATATATTCATTTAATGAGAAGACAGGTGCTGATATTTTTTATATTCTTTCCAGAAACAAGATGAAGTACGATTTCATCCACAGACACTTATCACGATCATTCAGAAAATTAGGCTATTGTATAGGAGAACATCCATTAAAATTCTCATTAATACCATTGTTAATAATAGCCATATTTTCGACAGGACTTTACAGAGTAAAAATATTAAAAAATACAGAATATATGTACAGTCCTTTAAATGGAAGAGCAAGGATTGAGAGAAATGCAGTGGAATCTATATTCCCTCCAAATATGTCTGACATTGATGTTTCTAGAATCACAAGGTTTGGAAGGTTGGGTTTGATGATGTTCGAAGAGAAAAATCAAGGATCTCTTATGAAAGAAATTTTTATGGACGAGGTTGTTAAAGCTCATAAAGCTGTCGAAGACATGAGTATTATTTGGAAAAATAAGACATACAGATACTCGGATTTATGTGCAACAACCTATCAAGGTCAATGTCTTAAAAATGATTTATTGAATCTTAAAGGTAAAATTGAAGATATTAAAAATAAGAGAATCCGAATAAGGTAAAATATATTTAAAAGTATTGTAATAAATTTTATATTATTTAATAAATATTTAAATTTATTTATTTATAAGCTTTAAACTGTACACTGTTAAGACAGATATAGTTCTAAATCCTATTTTGAATGAAGAAAGTGTTTAGAGGAAAACCATTCTTTTTAAATTTTTCCTCTTCTAAATTTCGCCCACCATTGATAATTAGTAGTTGATCGTAGATTCAAGGGTGGCCACGTGGAGTTTTCCGAATTATCTATACGTGTCTAACACCTAAATTGGAACCAGTTGCCTATAAAAAAAATCCCCCTGGAAGACATCTACCTTGGCAGATTGCCCACGTGTTGCATTGTCGTATCTCACTAAACAATCCTGTTAGCATATATAAGGTATTAAATTAAATTAAATTTAAACTAAAACTAAATAATTGAAATTGGACATTCGCATGGCCGAAACGGTTAAGGCTCCAGCTTACTGCATGGTTCAATCCCGGCTAACAAAATAAACCCTAGGAATTTTCGGGGTGATCTTCCCGGCTGCTTCCAATCTGGACCAAAATGGATATGATTAAAAAAGCCCGTAATCGTGGGTCTGCACCTCGTCAACGGGATGGCCACATGTAATAATTGGGAGGCATGCTCTTGGCAGATTGCCCACGTGACTCGTTGCCGTATACAAACAGACACACTTTTTCTGAGTGATCTGTCACATCTCATAATCCCGAGTAGTACGAACAGCTCTACAAACAAATTGAAAATTTCACATAATTATATACTCGTTCAGTATATATCTCACCGAACATACTTGTACTATATAACGTCCTCGACACATTCGTGTTGCTACATGAGTAACTGTACGTTGTCTTTACCTGAGAAATATTTCGAACTGAACAGTAAACAGATACTTCAGAGGCAGTGGGCGTTATACCTTTATGCGGTCAGGCGAATTTCAATTAGGGGGCCTTATGTACAGTGGCATCAGATATTTTTTCCAGGGAATGTTTTCTTATAAAAGATTGGTTTGGTGCTCCGGTCGGCGGGGTCCTAAGTAATTGCTCTTAGAAAAATGCACCACGGCCTTCAGAACACTAAAGTATCTTTGTCTCTACGTCTGCTTTTTACCCACGTGCCATAAACTTTGACTTGAGACACTCTTCGTACCATACACTCATTAACTGAGAGTATATTCCATTTAAATCTTGTTCATTTTATAAAGGGTATTTCTCTAATGTACACCTTCCTTCAGCTTACTTTTCCATTTTTGAATTAACATTGTTTTAAATGCTAAAATTTCAAATATAAGTATAATTTTTATATTTATCTATTTAATTATGACTACTCAACACATATTTTTAGTGTAATTTCATTTATTATTTCAGATATCCTTATGAAATCGATGACATAACGCTTAATACTATATTTTACGCCTACTCGTTGGGAAAGGTAACCACTGATGACAATGGTTACATTCAAGACATAAAAGCCATGAGATTATTATACTTCCTAGATTATAAGAATTTAGAAAGGAATATGTTAAGTTTAATGTGGGAGGAAAAGTTCTTAGAAACTTTTAAAGCCTACCATTCAGATTATGTCAATATTTATTTATTTGTTGGGAGCACGATAGATAATGAGTTCAACCGAATAACAGAATCTATATTACCTCTTCTTTCCGTGGCCATTACTGTCATGGTAGTTTTCGCTGTAATAACATCAATGACAACAAATTGGGTAACTAGCAAGCCTTGGATAGGTGTTGCTGGATGTTTAACATCTGCTGTTGGAGTATCTGGAGCATTTGGACTTCTTCTATGGTTTGATATAGAGTATTTTGATTTAAATATCTCCATACCCTTTCTTCTTCTAGGTAAGTAAACGAAAATAATGAAATTCTAAAAGTTGTTTAAATTGATAATGTTTATAAATTCGATTTTTTTAGGTGTTGGTCTCGATGATTCGTTTGTTCTCTTGGCAGCGTGGCGAAGAACTGATCCAAAAATGAGTGTCAAAAAAAGAATGAGCGAAACTTACTCGGAAGCAGCAGTCTCTATCACGATAACTTCACTTACAAATTTCCTCTCATTTTGTATAGGAATGACTACAAGTTACCGAGTAATACAAAATTATTCCCTTTACGCCTCCTTATCGATTGTCTTCGCTTATTTGTGCCAGATAACATTTTTTGGAGGAATCTTAGCCATTACTGGATATAGAGAAAACAAATGTATTCATTCTGTTTTTTGTATACCCGTTAAATTAGATAAATATTCAGGTATGTTTATTATTATTATTATTAATTCTAATAAATGTATTAAATGAATATAAATTTATAATTATGTTTCAGGATCGTTCCTTACAAACCTGCTTTATATCGGTTGGGTGAAGGAAGGATCAACTGAATTTCATAACGAAAGTGCTATTTTGAAATTTTATAGAGATAAATTAGGGAAAATATTAACAATGCCTCAGTCAAAAGTTATCGTCATTATATTAACTATAATTTACATATCTGCAAGTATTTTTTCATTAAAGTATTATAAGCAAGGTATGAACTATAGCAACGTGTATCCATACTCATCGTATGCGTTGAATTATACAAATAAGCATTATGAATATTTCACAGAATATCCGCATGTTATACAAGTTGTTATTAATAAAACATTAGATTACTCTGACTTAGAAGTTCAACGAAATGTTCAACAAATGATTGATAATTTTACAAATAGTGAATTCATGGCCGGAAAAGAAACTACTGATTTCTGGTTGAAATACTTTTTGCTGACTTTTAAAGAATCGAGATTGCGGTTCTCTTACAGTGGTTATAATCTGAGTATTTCTGAAGATTTCATGGAAGCATTTCGCGATATTTTTTTAAAATTTCCTACTTCTCATAGATTTAATCAAGATATTATCTTTAACGAAAATAAAACTAAGATCCTGGCTAGTAGATTCTTTATTGCAACCAAAAATATCCTGAATCCACACATGGAAGGAAAATTATTGAGTTGGTTGTGGAAAACTGCGGATAATTGCATATATCCTGTATATATCCACAATTTATGGTTTCTAGTATACAGTCAACACGTATACGTTAAACAAACAGCATTACAGACGTTATGTATAGCTGTTGCAACTATAACAATTGTATTTTTCTTATTTATACCAAAATTTAAATGTGCCGTATGTGTTGCCCTTACTATAGCATCGATTGAAACTGGAGTAATTGGCTCGATGTTTGCATGGGGTGTTAATTTGGATACGATATCAATGGTATGTCTCATAATGGCCAGTGGATTATCAGTTGATTATGCTGCTCATATATCCTATGCCTATATTACATGTAAGAAAGAAAATCCGGATGATAAACTTAGAGAAGCACTCTATGCAACAGGCCATCCCATTTTTCAAGGTTGTTTATCTACTATTCTTGGTGTAATTGTGTTAGCTTTTGCCCCTTCTCATACGTTTATTATATTTTTCAAAATCACGACTTTAGTAATGGTATTTGCATTCTTTCATGGGATTTTCATTATTCCTGTTAGCTTAAATGTTTGGGATATGGCTTGTATGAAATTGCAGAAGAAAAAAGAAACAATAATTGATATTCCAGAAAACGATACGCTTATGGAAAACCGATCTAACAGTTAAAAATAAGTAATTATATTACAGAAAATATATTAGTTCGGTTTATTTTCCCACATGAGATCATTTGAAAGTAAAGAAAATTAATGATTATAAATACCTCTTACATATGAAACAGGTAAAATTAAATATTGTAACAATAGAAATTAAAAAGTAAATTTTAAAACTGCAATATAATGAATATTTGAAAAATCTCTTTATTATCGAAGAAATCTCTTTGGTATCTTCAAGAAAACATGAACAACGAATAGTAATTACATATATTTAAAAACTTATTGATAATGAAGTCTTAATCTATATCTCACTTTCATATTTCTTTGAAATAAGAAAGTGTGATGTGGATTGACACTTGAAACTAATATAAGATATGGAATTTATTGATATAGATCCCGAATAACAAGGAATGTAGAAAATTAGAGCTACTTATATGCGTTATTGAAACCACTTGTGTATGTTACACGGTTGCACAATCAAAGAAACGATGATATAACAAATAGGTTAAAGGTCGAGAATAAAGGAATACCAATAAAAATGGCTGCAGTATGTTAACAGAATGGCAGAAATTAGTTACTCAATGCTGTTCTTCAGTATCAAACTGTCCGTTGATGTTTATGTTGATGATGATGACGAATTGCTAAAGAAATATATATTACAGCAACAATAAGATTGTTAAATAGTGTTTCTGTATATTAATGAAAATAACAAATAATTTTCATTATTTATTACTTAATAAATACCAAATGACAACACAAATTCAACAGAAACCAATTTAAGAATATTGAATATTTAGTTATATAATGCAGCAAAAAGAAATTTAATCTTCTACATCAATTGAATTTCGTAGATTATTTCAATAGCTGTTGAATGAATTTTAATGAAATAGGGTCCTACTAAAAATCGAAAACGATACACCAATTACAGTTTCAGAAGAGCATTTGAAGGCCCAAACGAATCTTTTCCTTATATTTTGATAAATATACAATAGAGGAACGAATATCTCATTTTAAATATTCTACATAATGAATATTTTTGTATTACATTCTGTTATTATTTTGAAAATATACCTGTATATTCTTCATATTTATTGCAATTAGCAAAAAGATTTTTGCTAAATTATTTTGTGAAGGTTAAATCAAAATTTTACACTTCGTTTTTTACTTTATTGTTACTTTATTTTTTGTTAAATATTTTTATAATATTATTTTGATAAATTACTGATATATATTAAATATAATAAATGTTATCACCCTCTGAAAAATAAATCTGTATCATTGAAGATATATATATATTTGAAATTAATATAGAGAATTAATAAAATACATAATTTTAAGAAGTCTGTCAGTAACATGATTGTATTTTATGCATAATTTACTGTTTATCTGATTTAATTTCTCCCTTTAATGGTTGTAGAAAAATTATTTAGAAATAAAATGATTTTATATAAATCATAAAATTTAGTTTTAAATTGCTTAATATATATATATATATATATATACACGAATTATACCTTTGCTATTCGAATCGTATTTCTTACACTGTAAAAGACACTTAAATATTCCGTACTGAAATATTTTATGTATAAAAATATTCAATTTATTTGTTTATATATTAATTTATTACAACAATTTTTCAATTATTTATATTCGTAGATCATGTTCTATTTTGGCTTGACCTGTATATGCATTAAGGTGTGGTCAGCAGTTCGAGTGTACCTGCTGACAGGAACCAGAAATGTGTCTATTTTGCTATCTTAGTAGTTTGTCTCAATTTTTAATCCAATAAGATTCTTATTTTTCTACTAAGAATAAAACGTACGCAGTGAAAAATTGATCGCAACACTTCACTTCCATTAGGCACCTTTCATAAGATGGCAACAAAGGGCAAAGATTCTCATGTCACCTACACACGATAAAAACCAAAAATCTGCTATAAATTAATTTTTATTTATAAAATATTGTATATTTTTATCTAAAGCAGTTATAGGTATAACATCGGACAGAAAAGATGGACGAGAAGAGAGGAATCTTTTTATTTTACGAATATACTTTAGACTTACCGCACTTCCACACATACACAGCAATATCATGCTCTAATATATATCGTCTTCGCAGTTTTAAAACGTCTTGCTTCTCTTATAAGAGCTTCTGTTATATGTGCCAACTTGTTTTACTGTGCCAATGTTAATATAATGGTACAGTAACTATTCAGTGGCGTCTCTGTAGAACCATTATTAAAAATAAAAAGCCAAAATTAAAAATAGTTTTAGGTACTTTGCAGGATATAGTTCCAATTTAGAGGGCATACTCTTATACTCGATTATAACAGTATGCTCTTATATTGTTCTAAATATTATAAAGGAAAGCAATTGTGGCTTTTTCATTCATAAGTTATTACTGAGAAGAAAGTGTGTACGTGTATGAGGGGCGTTTTACAGATAAAGAATACAACTGTCATATTAAAACTTTTCAAGTGAAATGCTACTCTTTCATGCGTTTACATTATCATTCGTTATGGCAATGTGAATCTAAGATCATGTTAACTGAATCGAAAATTCTCTAAACTTTCGAATTAATAAATGAAGGAAATTTCTCAAGATATCAGAAACGTTTACGTATAGAATTTATATAGATTAATAAATCGATAAAACTGATAAAAGAATCTATTTTCGTGAATTCCATAATGTACTTTAACAAGTAAATTTATCTCTATATATTAACGTTAAAACTTTAATGTTTACAAAAAAAAAAAAAAAAATATATTAAATTGATATTCATAAACAATTCTTCCAAGTGTTATTGATAATTTCTTTGACATGAACTGAAGCGAAAATATTTAAAAATACTTTAGCTTCGGTTCACGTCAAAGAAATTATAATTTGAAAGGAGAAACGAATGCCAATCTTTCTTCTAAAAATAATAAATTTAATCCTCCTGAAACAGGAATAAAATTCGTTTAGGTAATTTTGTGTTAAAATGTTCTAAAAATGTGATCAGGAAAATTTTGCAAAGTATTATTTTCAACTACGAAAATTGGGAACAAAATACTTATGTAACTGTTTCCTACATTTTAACAATGTTGGAAATAGGAAGAAGAACATTTATAAAGTCACGATGCTGTTCATCGTGTCTGAAAATAAGAACACGTTCAACGCTAACGATGAAGATATTGTCACTAGCTATTATATTATCTACTGTACTTCTTTATAAAACACACAAATGATCAAAATATGGACCGTATTTGATTCAAAACAACAATTAATATCTATATGTAAAATACTTTTAAACAAATATAGATAAACTAAGTAGTATTAAGGCAAGTTCTCTATCGTGGCCTTCCATGTTTGGATTATCATTTTGAGCTATTATTTCTAGCTAAAACCTAGCAACATTTTAATTCATTGCATTTATAGACATTTATAGACTTAACAAAGGACAAGTTTGTCCTTTGTTATGTCAGCTCACCACTGTCCGATGTCTGTCTCCAGAATGAAATTAGATACTTAACATTTATTACCAGATATGAAAAGGTTCGGGCAAGAAGCCCAGATTAACTATACAAGAACTCCCGATTAAAATCGGAAGTCAGGTTATTTCAATTCAAAAGTTTCCCCTGAAATGAGTTAGATAGATGACCGGCACGACTCTATTTCTAGCAGGAAAGTATCATGTACAGGGGCAAGACACAACTAATTTGAGATGGAGAGCGTATATTTTAAATTAAATAAATTAAGAATTGTCGCCCTAAATCATTAACTGAGAGTAAATAATATATTTAAATGGTTTCTAAATTAATATATTAACCTGAAATAAGGAAAAATGCACACGTTGATTGAAGTAATTTCATTTTTCCCTCTTAATTAATCATAATCAAACACTTTTTTAAAAACTGAATCAGATTTCTGACAGGTAGGAATTTCTAATTTAATAACTGATGTTTTCCCTTACGTATGTTTTTTAAACGAAATAAAAATAAATTTAGAAACATTAATATAAGGAAATAAACATTAGATTTAAAAATAAGGAAGTTAAAATTTAAAAAAAAGTAAATAAAAAACATTAATTTGGATTAAGATTTGTGTTTGCTCTACTGCCCGATAAACTTTGAATTGATCATTTTAAATAATTTTACCTCAATTACATTGATTTATATACAATTATCGTGTACCTATTTAAAAATTAAATATTTTGCTAATGGATTCGATTCTGTTGTCATATTTTTCATGTAATAAGTCTGAAGGCCTCACATCTCAAGACCAGAAGGTCCATTATAAAAGCTAAAACACGATTATGGACGTATTAAACAGGAAATATTGTATTTAAAATTGAACGTACAATTATTTTAAATAATTTATAATGTTAAGAATATTTTTATATGTGGAAACAAGAAAAATATATGAATATGAATACTGAAAAATGCCACAATTATAAATGGATAATCGGAGACATCCATGAATTACGTGTATGTTTTATATGGGTGAGGGAGCCGCAATAAAAGTACATAATTGTACAGATAGAGAGAGAAGTAGTCGAGGTATTTTCTATATGGACGTTTTCGTGGTATTAGTGGTAACTTGTCATGTGAATAAATATCATTTGTAGAACTTTCTTCAATGTCAGTGGTCCATTGACTTTATTGTACAGTACGTGTAATTAAAGAGGAGGTAGTTTTCCAGAAGTATATCATTGTACGCAAGAAGGAGTGGATCATGAGTACCTGAAAACCTGTACATTTGTTTATGGATGACCCCATATCATGAGAAACACCAGTGAAAAACTAATGAATTATTTTAAGAAAAGCAAGTAAATCTTATCTAAATATTCTGGATATTTTATATCAAATTTATTTATTCGATTATACAATTTTTATCTTATTATTTTAAAGGATTATTAATAAAATAATAATAATAATAATAATTCTGGATAACGATTTTCGTTCGTTTACGAAGTAAATTTACGTTCACTATTTATTATTACTCACGTTTATAAAGTTAAATAAATAAAATATAATTTTATTAAGTTTTAATAAAGAAATTTCAGTGTTTGCTTTGATATATGCACGACATTCTTTTATATTTTCTGGTTTATTTACGATAAAGGAAGTTATAATTTTAGTAAATATATTTATCTCTACAGAAAATAACCATTCAACCTATAAATAAAAAGATATGAGAAGGAAAATTCGTTGATAATTTTGCATTGTATCTAGCAATTAATGTCATTTAAAATATAATAAATTAAACAACATGTTTAAGTTTGTCATCAAGCATATTCTATAAAAATTATGGCATATTCTAAATTGTTGTGAACTATAATTTAAAAGGGATTCATTTCTCAGTACAAAATTAATTAATTAATTTAAAATTTAATCATTTTTATGTGCAATACTTTAATAATAATATAATTTTTTGCAATTTATTCAATTATTTTAATGCAGTTTGTTTTCTTTTATAAAATTCTCTCTATAATCTGATAAGATTCGACGTTCTAAACTTAGTTACTTCAGTACAGATAAATAATAATGAAATAATTAATACATCAAGTATAAGCGTAACCAGAGATAGGTCCGGGCCGCTTCTTTTTATTGTTTTAAATAAACTTTAATATTACATACGTACCTGTATACATATGTATAAGTGTTATGGCTGCATCCGTAGAGATGAACGATGATTGAAAGTTTATACCTAAACATAACACAGTTATAGTGTGATCTGATCAGTGAATTCTAAATTTTCCATTATATATGAGCCATAATTTAATACAATAGTTTCCGCGTGTCACTCACAGCGTAACTCAACACAAACGTTAGCTGTACTAGCAAGTACTATAATAGTACGTATAAGCGGTGTCGCTTATACTTACTATTATAAAAAGAGATTTTTAACTGTTTCAGGCAAACATTTGTACCTATTATTTATTATTTTATTATGATCATTAATTAAACTTGCCTACTTTTTATACTTTATGATGTGTTTTACATTTTCGATAATGTTTTTTGTAATGTCGGGAAAAAGTAAACAGTAGGGTGGTGCTTCTATTGTAAGTGTTTCTTACAAGTAGAAGGGAATGTTAATTATGTTCATCCAACATTTGTGTTTACGAACGTTATTTCAAGTTGGATTTTACCACAGTTGGTAGCGAGTTATTCTGTGTATTGATATTTACAGTAATATAAGCTCATATTCTTTAGTTTTTTTAGTTTTTACTTTGTTTATAGATCTGGCACGTGAAGTTTTCCGCGTTTTCTTTGTATACGGCAACGCGACATGGGTGATCTGCCAAGGAGGTATGCCAACCTAGCGGTGTTTGATGGAAACTGGCCGTTTAGTGTTACAAACATGAAGAAAACTGGAAGACCACGTGACCACCCACTCGGCTATCGATGGGCATTTTTTTCACGTGTCTAACACCTAAACAGGAGCCAGTGTCCGGTAGAAAGCCCTCTCGAGAGGCATCCCCTGTTTTCAGATTGTCCATTTGTTGCCTTGCTGTATTCCATCAAAACCTAAATAGGTTTAGGCTTCATTTGATTTTTAAACTAAACTTTCATAGTTATACTATGTATGAGGAAACTTCTTATGAATGGAAACTACGTTGGAGCTTGAAGAACTCGCTGGTGTGTAGGACATGAACAAGAATCTTGATCGCTTGAGTTTTAATCGAAAGTGTTAATCGAAAAGCACGAAATAAATTTCATGCATGACACAAGAGCAAATTAAATTAACAGAAGATATTAATTCTTTTAAATATTTATTTTTGTTAATTGAAATTTAATGATCTTTATTATACTAGAATTTGGTACAAGTACTTGAATATAAGTACTTTATTAGGCTAAAAAGCTATAAAATATATTTTTAAAATGTTTAATATTTCAAATACTCGTTAGGAATATTTTTCTTTCGAATATTTGCAAAGTCAACCACTCGTTATAAATGGAAACGATGCCCATTACAAATACCAGGAAAAATGACTTTATTTCCTGCACGATTGCTACAACAGTGAGTATTAAATTTGTCTAGACTATTTAGTATACTACTATCGTTTAGTTTCAAATCACGACAACGGTTTTTCCCCTCTGCATTGCATTAACATAAAGAATTTTATCATAAATAATGTATCATTAAACGTCTTCTATTTCAAGGATGGTCTTTTGTTTAAGTTATACATTCTTCTAAATAAATATAGCACTTTAAAAAGTATTTTTACTACAATTTTTATACGTTTTCTCTACTGAGAAACAGTGTTCTTGTTTCTGTTTTTGATTATTTTTTAAATAGTACTAAGTTGGGAAGGGAATAGAATTTTAAAATGTTCGATAAATTAAAATATAAACATATTATTTATAAAAAAAAATATTAGAAGATTTTATTAAAAATAAGTTTAAATTCAGCATTTTTGTTTTAAAAGATTTCATTAGTAAAAAACAAATATAACGTAGGTCCAGAGACGCCCGTACATTGAAACACTTGGGGCACTTACTCTTTTCTCTATTAGTAAGATTTATTCTTACTTAAAAGACTTCGAATACGCACGCCTTCACAATGAAGCGATGTGCCATGTGTTGTATATTGACCTTGACAATTGACAGATTTTGTCTCCCTGTAGCAGTGGTGGCGCCATCTGGTGCAGTGAAAATAACAGAAATTGATTCTCGTAGCCGAAGCAGAGACAGATTATCTGGTCTCTGAAGGCTTATCTGCTCTCACCTGTCTCACCACTCTGAAGGCTTATTGCTCTCTTATTGCTCTCACCTGTGCACTCATTAGAAGAGCGTATTCATAGTGCTCTTATGTAGGCTCCGAGCAAATAGGTTGACTATGCGCGAGACGACTGCGCAGCTCAGGAAGTTGCTCATCCTGTGACGTAAGAACGTCTAATCGTCATCCAGGTGGATTAGTCTGATTTCGATCAACAGGGGCGCGGAAATCGATCGGAGGGACGCGTTACAGCACCGTAGATTGATAATACTACTCGCTTATTGCTTTTCTAATGCTTAGCATCGGCCATTTTTATTTTAAAAGCGTAAATGTGCTTACAACTGATTATCAGAAATTATGATCGAATCTGTTATTTTCATACTTTTTTTTCTTTATTACGTTTTATTTACGTTTATTTCTATGTAATTAGAGACGATACAGCTTTAAAATAAACAGATCAGGTTCCATTTCTTAATAGATTATCTCTATTGACGTCGGTTTCTTTGTAATCGGAGAGGAAGAGATTGTATGTCAATTTCCAGTGTGTATTGCTTTTGCGGTAATCTGAGAAGTAACTTGATAAACCGCCAAGTGTTTTATTACTGTTTAAATAACTGCTCCCCCACTTGTTATTCTTAGTAATTAGAGACGGGTAAGATTGTCTGTCAAGGTCGGTGAAAGTTTATTGCTTTAGCAACAGGGTGTCATATGAGCTGCCACCCACTCCCCGCTGTTAATGACAACAACGCGCTAAGAGTTTTATTATTTGTAAACAAAAACTCCTTTCCCTGTCAGAACTGGGTCAGATGTCAAGGTCACTGATTAACTGCATTGAACAGAACATTGTCCTTGATATTTAAGAATCCAGTTTTGTCAGAACTGTTTACTTTTAATACATTTCTTATAATTTATTTCTGCTTCGTTTATAAAATTGTTTTTATCATGTTTTAAATCGATTTGTTTTAAATTATACTTTTATAAAGTTTATGAATTAAAGTGTAAAAACAGCAATGAAAATGTCGTTATTTCAAGATATATTTATTGATTATACAGTTCAACTTTGCAAAAAATGTTTTCATATCTTTTCGTTATTATATATATAATATCGCCATTTTATAAAAGAGATGTTATTGAATCGTATATTCAATTGTTATATTGTATTGTATTTATATTTATATTGTATTCGAATTGACCTTTTTACAATTTGTAATTATTCGTGTATCACATTATATTTCATTTATTTAATTCTATACTACTTGTAATTATGTAAAAACTATTTTTATATCGTTAAATTTATTTTCCGTTTATGTTTTGTCACGTTTACGGTGTTTAATTATTATTTTAAGCTAATGCGACCGAACCTACGAATGGCGGCTTCTAGCCATCACATAGAATTTCTACGGGAAAGACATCATTGCAGGCATAAAGTTGCCTCTGTCAAGTTGTTTATCTGGGAAAGATGCCATTCAGGAATCATTTTCGACTTATTAAAACAAAATAAAAACACACGTTTTAAAATTTCTAATGAATATATATTTTGAAATAATCAAAAGCTATACTTTTTTCAGCGCATGATTTTGAAAGACTTCTAATGAAGGAGTTAAGAGCGATACATCGCATTATCACCATCAACTACTTTCGGGTTCTGAATCGAGGAACACACGATTTGTAATGTTCACGAAGGTAATGAATCCTTCACTCTTACATTTCGGCCGATGAATATAGAACATTGTCCTTTCTTGGAACTGATCTAGTCTCCCGTTACCTGCATATAGAAACAAAATGAATTGGAGAGCAACGACAGGAAATAGGGACAAATCGGAATGGTTAATTCGGAGACCCACTCTTTAAGATTCCAATTTGTTTTTCTAAGTAGACAAGTTCAACTGAGAAGGTGACATTCCTCACTGTTTTCAACACCTACGTTTCTCTCCTCAACATTTTTTCCTTCTGAATTTGATTTTCTTTCCCCTTTTCGCAAACTCACCACTTTATTATTTACTGGTTAAGTTTTGCAAGTGCAGAGACAAAACAGAAAGTGTATTGGTTTGTAATTATCCAATAAAACATTGGAAAATTTCCTTGAACCCGATTTGTTAAGTGGTGTTAGCCACACCTTGTTCTACTTGCTTGATTGGGCATTCTTGTTGGTCACAGCCTGAATAAAGCGTATTTTAGAAATATTTGTGATGTGATTCGCGATTCTGATATAGTTCGGTAACGATTTACGGCCAATACGCAATCCCAAGATATTGAAAGCCATGCAAACAGTTTGAGTAACAACTTAAAGTTCACCAGTGAAGAAGAACAAAATCAGGAATTAAATTATTTGGATATTACTATATTGAGAAAGGAAAACCGATTGCTGTTCCGTAAGTACGAAAGATTATGTAATACAAAAAGACTATTAATTATAAATCATATTGTCCCGTAGAAACCAAGAAAAACGTCTTTATTATGGACCTCAAAAAAATAATGAATAGGACATCCTTACAAGAAGACATAGATAAAGAAATAAAACAACTTTTTAAAAAATATTTATTGAATAATTTATGATTATCCAAAGAATTTATTATGTAAGTGGCACAATCAATTTGTAAATTACAGATATAATGTAAAGAATCATATTGATAATATTATATATGTTAAATTTCCGTATGTACACAAACTTTATGAGAGATATAAATTAATTTTTAAACAGTATTCTATATGTATCGTGGCGAAACAAAAAAACAAATTGTTGAATATAGTTAATGTCATAAACAAAAATGATGCCAATATGTTAAACAAAGTTGATGTTGCAGGTGTAATTTATAAATTATCTTGTACTTGTCCACAAACGAAGTCTTACGTTGGAGAAACCGGAAGGAAGTTGGAAGTACGTTTAAAAGAGCACGAGGCAGCAATAAGATTAAAAAGAGAAGAATCGCCGTGGTACCTACATTATAAAAATAATTTTTGTAAAATAGATAGAAATAATATAAAAATACTTTATAAAGAAGAAGATTGTTTAAAACGTAGAATAATAGAACATTTTTGTATAAATGAATATGCAAATTTAATTAATCTGAATGACGGTATGCAGATAGATGCATGCTGGGAAAACATCATCCAGCATAAAAGGAACGGAGGTTACCAAGACTCAACTACCCACTGATGAGGCGTTGCGAAATGCATTTGGGAAATAAAATAAAGAAGTTGATCAAAGTATAGCATTTTTTCGTCCTTTATTGTCTAAATAACTCACTCGAAATCGGAGTTAAAGAGTAGCTTATTTTTACTTGGAATCTAAAGTTTTTTAGAGTTTTTAAAGAATTAAGGATGTAAAACTGTACATAATTGCATTTTATAATTTTTAAATAAATAAACTGATAACAACAGGAGATGGTGTACTTAGGTTTCTTCTTATTTCAGTGTTCCAGTTCTAGTAAAACACAACATAGGCTAATGTGTCGGCAACACAGCGAACATATTTATACAAAAATGCAACGTATTGATTATCTGCAAGAAAATGCAGTTATTAATACATCGCGCATAGTTTTCCGTATTGTACATGAACATGTAATGCCTACAATCTTAAATATTTGATTTTAAATTAATCCAAAATGGGCATATGCTTTCTCTGTTTTAAATTTTTGATAAGATGATATATCCGATTTACCTTTTCTTAAGAGGATCGCTCGAACCAAACACATCCCAAAACAATTTGTTGTCATCGAATAACATTCTATTTATCCCTATAAAGAATAGGTTAACTTGTTGTTGCGGACTTAAACAGCAAATTATGTATATTCTCCACGATAGGATGGAGTAGAAAGTAATAGACACTTACATAATAAAAACAATTGAGATGAGTTTTTACACCTGTCGCAACAGTACAACATACTTAACCTTGTACAGTACTGTACGTCACGAGAACGCACACTAAGAAGGGATTTTTTGAAATTCCTCCCGACGGGGGAGAGGGACAGGATTAAGTCTTAACATTTCAATCAACAATGGAAGTGTTACGTAACAATGGAAGCGTTACGTAACAATGGAAATGTTTAGAGCCTCAACAATTAAGAGTTGAAAGTTGAAATTTGGTACACAGTTAGGGTACGTCACGAGGACGCACACTAAGAAGGGATTTTTCGAAATTCCTCCCCACGGGGGAGAGAAACAGGATTAAGTCTTAACACTTCCATCAACAATGAAAGTGTTAAGTAACAATTGAAATGTTAAGTAACAATGGAAGTGTCAACAATGGAAGTGTTACGTAACAATGGAGAACAAGAGAAAGCGACGTGCAAGATTGACCGGCGCTGGAGAAAAAAAAGGAAGAAAGAAAAAGAGTAATATGTTAGAACATATTCAATTTTCAAATTTAAACGCATTAGTTCGGTTTTTCTCGACCTTTCTTTAGAACATTCGATGAAAATTGAACAATATAATCAGAGCACGTCGTGAAAATCGAACAATATTAGAACATTCGATTTTCAAATTCGACCTTTCTTTAGAAATACTTAGTTCGTTGATGAAATTACTCTTTTTTGTGACTATAACGTAATAATCTTAATCTTCGCTATCGTTACTTTTGCCCGAGGAACGCCGGGCCTACCTGCTAGTCTATATATATAATCGAGACGAGTTGATAATAATAATAATAATAATAATAATAACAGTTACTCATAGATTCAGTCATTCTACGGCAAGCACACAAACAACACAGAAACATACACATGGCATATATAGACTACAGAAAAGCATTCGACAGTGTTTCACACAGTTGGCTGCTACATATTCTACACATGTACAAAATACATTCATCACTCATTGCATTCTTTCAAAACACTATGCAGCACTGGAGAACAACACTACATCTAAGTGTTAGTAACACTTCCATACAAACAAAGCAAATTTTTATTAGGCGAGGAATTTTTCAAGGAGATTCCTTGAGTCCTCTCTGGTTCTGCCTAGCCCTGAATCCATTATCCAACATGTTAAACAACACGCAATATGGTTACAATATCAGACATGAAAAAACAACACAGTATACACTGTCACATCTCATGTACATGGATGACATAAAACTTTATGCATCCACACAAAAACAACTTCATCAACTCCTACAAATCACACATTCATACACCAAGGACATACAAATGAAATTTGGCCTAGATAAATGCAAAACACTTTACATAGAAAAAGGAATCCTGAAGAAAGAAGATTTTGCACTTGGAAATGAAGACATTATTGAATCCATGGAAGAGGGTGAGCTCTACAAGTATTTAGGATTTCAACAGGCCAAACTAACAGAACATGCACAAATAAAGCAAAGATTGATTAAAGAATACCAAAGTAGGTTAAATGCTATTCTCAGAACACAGTTAAATGCAAAACACACAGTTAAAGCAATAAACACATATGTCATCCCAGTACTCACATATTCTTTTGGAGTTATACATTGGACTCACACAGATCTTGAGCAACTCCAAAGGAAAACAAGAACAACACTTACTAAGCATAAACAACATCATCCTAAATCCACAGAAAGATTAACCCTTCCACGTAAAGATGGCGGACGTGGCCTGATTGACATAGTTAACCTTCACTACAAACAAATACAGTCACTGCGAGAGTTTTTCTACAAAAAAACAAGAAACATCACAATTACATAAAGCAGTAACTCTAGCAGACTCAAATAACACACCATTAAACTTACACTCACATCATATGGACACAACACAACATATAAAAAGCATAGACACCATTAAGCAATCGTGGGCTCGAAAGGCACTCCATGGCAGGCATCCTTATGATCTGGCCCAGGATTTTGTTGACAAAACTGCGTCAAACAGCTGGTTAGCTCGGGGATGCCTCTTTGGGGAGACGGAAGGATTCATAATTGCCATACAGGATCAGGTCATAAATACTAAAAACTACAGAAAACACATACTCAAAGATGCAACACTCACGAATGACACGTGCAGAAAATGTCACATCATGCCAGAAACTATACAACACATCACTTCTGGTTGCAAGCTCTTGGCACAGACAGATTATTTACACAGACATAATCAAGTAACAAATATAATACACCAAGAGCTTGCAAAGAAACACAAATTAGTAGACATCCACGAACCATACTACAAATACATTCCACAGACAGTATTGGATAACAGCACGCATAAAATGTACTACGACAGAGCCATAATCACAGATAAAACAATATACCACAACAGATCAGACATCACACTCATTGACAAACACAATAAAATCACATACATTATAGACATATCCATTCCAAACACTCACAATATACAAAACGCATGCGCTGAAAAAATTAGCAAGTACACAGAACTTGCCCAGGAAATAAGGCATCTGTGGAGGATGGATAGGGTGCTTATTGTACCTGTTGTTCTCTCTTCTACAGGTGTCATACCACACACACTACACAAAAGCCTGAGCACATTAGAATTGAATAGAAACACATACATCACACTACAGAAGGCCACTATATTGAATACATGTCATATTGTGAGAAAATTCCTGAATACAGACACACACACTGATACACTTCTTTAATTTCTGTTTTGGTTACTATGCCTTGACTTTGGTCCGGCATAGTACACAGCCACCGGTTTTAACCGAGTATATCTCACTTCACCCAACATAATAATAATAATAATCAGTGCAGAGCCCAAACGGTTAGGAGTTGAAAGTTGAAATTTGGTACACAGTTAGGGTACGTCACGAGAACGCACGCTAAGAAGGGATTTGATACCTTTCCACGGGGGAGAGGGACATGATTAAGGCTTAACACTTCCAACAACAATGTAAATGTTAAGTAACAATGGAAGTGTCAACAATGGAAGTGTTACGTAACAATGGAATTGTTAAGAGAAAGCGACGTGCAAGACTCAGATGCAGTTTTTTTCGTTTTTGCGGGAAATCGAACATATTTTTAGACCATCTAAAAATTCTGTAATTAGTCTGAAAACAGGGGGACTCAATTCTTGCATTCTGTGAAAACGGGTGAGGTTGACTGTAACGTAATAATCTTCATTTAAGCTAAAACGGTTAGGAGTTGAAAGTTGAAATTTGATACACAGTCAGGGTACCAGATTTAAGTACGAAAGTCTTAAATAAGAATGGAAGTGTTAAGTAACAATGGAGAACAAGAGAAAGCGACGTGCAAGATTTACGGGCTCTGGAAAAAAAGAAAAAGGAAATAAGTAATATGTTAGAACACATTCGATTTTCAAATTTAAATAGATTAGTTCGGTTTTTCTCGACCTTTCTTCATTAGAACATTCGATGAAAATCAAACGATATAATCAGAACACGTCGTGAAAATCGAACAATATTAGAACATTCGATTTTCAAATTCGACCTTTCTTTAGAAAAACTTAGTTTGTTGATGAAATTACTTTTTTTCTTTTGTGACTATAACGTAATAATTTTAATCTTCGCAATGGTTACTTTTGCCCGAGCAACGCCGGGCCTACCTGCTAGTCTTTCTATATCTGGTCTCGGCATTCATTTAACTGTGTTCTCGAGATTAAGGAAGAACAAACTGACAGACAGCAGACAGTGGGAATTTATAGGTCTAGAATTTTTTTTAAATTGCCACTCAATGAGACCTTTCGAATAAAAATCCAGTTTTAAGACAATTTGATCATCTAAAAAAGCTTTTTTTTTCATATGTCGCCTAATATTTGAAAAGAATCATGGACCAGATTTTAATCAAATCTTCATATTATTCTTGATGTAATTAACACCTTGAAAAAGATTTAACTTAATTAAATTTAAAGTACAGTTCGAAGGAATTTGGCAGTTTGAATTAACATTCCAATTTCCTTCAAAACTGGATTGATCAATAAAGTAGAAGTATCGATTTCTGATTGGTAAATACTTTTATAAGTACAGGAAAAGACTAATAACTGTAATCTATACAAAAGACAATTTTCAATAGAAAATTCTCCAGTAATCAATATATATTATAAAAGTAAGTGTATAATGTGCGTGCCGCTAAAACTCAAAAACGAGTCCCGGTACGATCAAGGGAGTTATATGGTGTGGTAGTCCTCTATCCCCCATCCATGTAGAAAGTTCCCGTTTTTATCTGAAGGACGTGCTGTTGAAGATATAAGGGCTGGAAGTTTTGCCCTCTAGAAATTTCCCACTGACCAGTTTTTCAGTAGTCCTAAGCGTTGGGAAGTATGCCAATGCTTAGGACTACTGGAAAACGACAACCACTGGGAATTAACACTACAAGAAGCCTCAATCACAGCCTCAGCTGAACAAATCAGAGACTTATTCGCCATAATTCTAACAACATATAACCCATCCAATCCAAAACAGCTATGAGACTCCTTTAAAGAGAGTATGAATGATGACGTACTGTACCAGATCCGACAATCTCATCCAGAACTGGCCATCGAATTCAACGACGACATCTTCAATGAAACACTCATTCGCCTAGAAGCTAAATGTTTAGCAATAAAAAACCAGACCTTAGTACAACTTGGGACGCCACGAAAAGATGCTTTCAGTGTGCTAAACTTCGAAATTACAAAGGAAAAAAGCTACATCAACGAACTACTTCAATACATTGCTCACAACAAACCACTCCTCAATGACAATCAAAAAAAAAAAAAAAATTTACAACGTTATCATGGACCGGATCAACAACAACACTGGCGGAATTATTTACTTGGACTCACCAGGCGGCACCGGGAAAATGTTTCTAATAAATCTATTGCTGGCGGAAATACGCGATAAACAACACATCGCACTTGCACTGGCCTGGCATCATTCGGCATTGCAGCCACACTTACGGAAGGAGGATGAACTGTCCATTCGGCCCTACAACTACCGTTGAATATAGCCGAAAAACAATTCCCGGTATGTAAAATCTCAAGAGGATCTGGACGAGGTGGACTTCTAAAACAAGCTAAAATTTTCTTCTGGGACGAATGCACAATGGCACATAAAAAATCACTCGAAGCCATGGACAGAACATTAGAAGACTTGCGAGGAAACTCTGAAGTGATGAAAAGAGCTCTACTCATACTCTCGAGAGATTTTCGACAAACACTTCTAGTTATCCCCAATTCAACACCGGCAGACGAGATCAATGCATGCTTTAAAAAATCACATCTCTAGCCACACATAGAAATAGTGCGACTAACAAAAACTATGAGAGTTGAACTCTCGAAAGACGAAACAACAGCACATTTTGCTCAAAAACTTTTACAAATAGGCGAAGACACATATCCCACTGACCAGACAACCAGCCTCGTTGAACTCAACAGTGTTTTTGCAACATAGCCACTACTGAAAACGAACTCATCGACCAAATTTATCCAAACATTGTTCACAACTATACCAATCTGGAGTAGCTATTTCAAAGGGCAATTTTGGCAACTAAAAATAATATTGTCGACGATATCAACTTTAATATTCAAAAGAAAATTCCCGGTGAGGAGAAAATATACAAATCGATCGACACGATGGTAAACGTCGAAGAAAGTGTCAACTTTCCTACAGAATTTCTAAACTGTTTGCAAGTACCAGGAATGTCACTACACTGCCTTCGACTGAAAATTGGATCTCCGATCGTACTACTCAGAAATCTGAACTCACCAAAACTATGTAATGGAACAAGGATGATCGTCAAACAGCTATCGAATAACATCATCTGACTGGAAAGAACAACGGACACAGTATTTATCCCCAAAATACCACTGATCTCTACTGAACTGCCATTCCAATTTAAAAGACTGCAATTTCCAATCAAATTAGCCTATAGTTTTACAATTAAACAAAGCGCAAGAACACACTTTAAAACATTGCGGCATCAGCCTAAAGACTCCTGCTTCTCTCACGGTCAACTATACGTAGCTTGCTCTCGAGTAGGAAATTCGAAAAATTTGTACATATATACTCCGGATAACAAAATGAAAAATGTTGTTTATAAACAAGTATTGTAAATAGTTAGAATATGTTTTCAATAAAATTTTTTACCTCTTATATTTTAAAGTTTATCCTTTTATTCAAACTACCACACAATCTCATATCAACTCCCTGAGGGAGTTGATATGAGATTGTGTGGTAGTTATTACGCCTGAAGCCGCTTACCCCAGCTAGTTATTAATAATAAGTTATTAATGTAAAGTATGAAATAGTGCTTTCTTCCTCTTTAAGAAATTATATCGTTCCATTAGGAAAATACGTTATAGTCTGTATGTTAGTGGCAACGTTCCTTGTGTCGACAAACTTAAGTTTGCCTACTTCAGGTAAAGAACGAAATACTTTTCGGAGTTTAACTGCAATAAATATAGTCAAAAATTGGCATGCCGCAGATAGTTCTCGATATTATTATTTTTTAATAGAAAATCCGAAAACGTAAAAAAATTTGAATGTTGCATTTGAAATTTCGAAGTTGTCTCTCGCCTCACGTAAGATAGGCCAGGGTTCATTTCTACGGCATTAAAAAGGTCTACAGAAAATATTAAAGTTTTATTCTTATCGACTTTTTGGTTAGAAAAATATTTTTTTCTCTATTGACTCGTAGCATTTTACGCGGAAAACCTTGTTCAATATCTGCGTATACAAATACGAAAGTCTCTTGTACTTTTTTCATTCTAAAAGTATTGCGATTATAGTAATTAATTTTGTTACTGTGTAGAGAATCGAATGGGACCTATGCTGATGGCCATGAGAATCACTTTCGAGGTTACTTATATTGTAACATTTTAATGAGTACAAGTAACGTAAAAGATCCAATTAATCTAAAATAATTTTTCTGATTCAAATAACACATTTAGGACTGCATAATTTCCAACTTCAAATTCGTGAGGAATAAAAACCTCACTTGATGAACACGTGAAATATAGGAGCTTTCGAAATTAATATTTTTCTATTTTTCCTTCTTGCTGTTATCCCTATTTTTATCGGCATATTTTTTCTTACAGATTAATGTACAGTACGTGCAACGATTTTAAAGTACGATTTTCAAAAGTTTTCTTTACTTAAATACTTTGAGCTTTACTTTTCGACTTGGTTTTACCACATTTTTACGGGATCACATTAAAGCAATTATTCTAGGTTGAAATAACCAAACTTTTTACATGATTTTCGTTTTAGTATTTGTTGTATTATAGTGTTTGGTTTATATAACTACAAACGTTATCTTACGTAAGGTTTATCACCGAGTGACCAATCTGACACATTTAAAAAGTTCTTTATTTTTCTAATGTACACAATTAGAAGTATTTTTAAAATGTGTTAGAGTGGGCACTCGGTGTGATAAACCCTTACGTAAGATAAACTTTGTAGTTATATAAATCAAATACTATAATATAATATAATAGATGGGTTAGAAGTACGAAATAATGTAATAATCTTAATGTTTGTACTGTACTTATTTTTCTCCCGGGAAACATCGGGCTTTCCTGCTAGTACATTTGTATATAAACGAAAAGTAATGGTGTGTGGCGCCATCTGTTACCATATTTTGGTAAAAGACAATATTTACATTATTAATTATTACATTCATTATTAGCAAGAATCTTAATTTTGAGAGTATAAATGAGTCTAAGTATTTTAAATGCCAAAACGAGTCAAATTTTCATTAAGTTTGTAATCTTGTTAAATTTCAGGGTATTATTGTGCCGTTTGTAACTATATAAATGTAGTTTTACTTCAAATTTGTGTAAAATTCACCGCGTAAAAAGAGGGATTGGTATATTGTACTGGTTATAATGAAGTTCGAGTAAGCCCCAGAGCAGAAATTAATATTTTTTCGCTTACTCCAAGAAATTTAACCCGGCCATCTGAATTGCGAAGCATTGCGTACTTTAGTTTGCATTCTTATATCTTACGCGCACAAAAGAAGCGTTAGATCTACAGTCCTGTTAATAAGGTAGGTGATCAGTAGGTATAACTATACTCGGGAATGAGGGGAGAGTTTGGTTGACCACAATGAGAATCAAGTTGACGTGTAACTAAGATCTACTGGACATCTGTGTATTTGGCTATTCTTGTTGTATATTTGGTAAATAGTTACTTATGACTTAAAGACTGAAACTAGAACTTCGAAGTCGTCAGGTGTCTTTCCGACGAATAAATAATACTAAAGAATAAGGAAAGAAGCACATTGGGGATAGTACCACTCCGTAGATTCACTTCACATAAATAAGAATAAACAAAAAGCAGATCATTGAGAAAGGTCAGAGCGGATTGTAAATGATTTTAAATTGAAATATCACTATTGATTACTTATTTTCGGTTATATAAGAAAGAAATTAACCAATTGAAATTATTATTTCGGAGATAAAATCTGCACAGTTTCTCTTTCCAAACTGCAAGATACAGAAAGCCTTTGATAAATCTGTTTATAAGTCATTAGAGCAGTACTTACATATTCTTTAAATAAGTGAAATATTATTTAAAATTTTATTAAGCAATAACCTGTATTATAATAAAAACATGTTATAAAAATAATCAGAGAGAATTAACACCTTTATCACTTTATGCAGAGCCGTAACTAGGCAGGTGCAACAGGTGCACCCGCACAGGGCCCACTTGAAAGGGGGGGCCCAAACTGCTGTTCACAAGAAATTATATTTTTAAAATTTAAATTTTTCCGCCTTTCTACAGCGCGGTTTGGCGATTACATTTTGCCTTACTTAGACCCTAGATGTCTGCTCACCAGTGTTCCCAACCGTGGCGACTTTTAGAGGGACGTAGTGACGTTGCGGCAACCGCAGACAAATCAGCCAAAAGTAGCGACTTTTGAAATTTTTTCATTTATTTTTTTGAGAAATTTAAATTTATGTTTATAGTTTTCAAATTTACAAATTTTTCTCTATTGCGCTCTCTGGCAACGACTAATATTATTACGATATACAAAACCGTATTTTTAGATTTTTCTACAGTGTGCAGAGCTAGAAATCTGTAAAGGTAACATTTTGTAACAAAAGTAAATTTGCCCGGGGATTTTTTTAATTGCTAAATTGATGTAATTAATGAATTTGCTGAAATGAAAGCCAGAAAAGTTCAATTAAAATAAATCTTATTAAAAATCTATTGTAATGTATTTGTTTTATTATTTTCCCAAATCAAATAAATTAAGGGGTCTACATTCGAATTCTTGCACAGGGCACAGGAATGGCTAGTTACGGCTCTGACTTTATGAATGATAGATACCATAAGTAGAAACGAAACACACAAGAAATTTCGATATAAATGTAATAAAATTCATAAACTGTATCCCATTTAATGAAATAAACGGACGTCCATTGAAGGAGCCTTCCCTCCTCGTTGTCCGACTTGTCTTAACTTGTTCATATATTTAAAATGTAGTATTGACATTGCTACGAAAGATTGAAACATTAAAAAGTACTAAGACTTTTAAAATTTGGTTGATACTATCCACAATGTTACAAGATGCTTCTACTGCAATAGCGGCTTATGTTTCTTTGAGGCCCTAGGAGCATTTAGTTAAAAGGCCCTTTATGTAAAAGTGATTTTTATATGAAAAACACAATATAAAGTTTTTAAATAATGATAAATTTTTTTTAAAGTGTTTTAAACGTTCAATAAATTTTTAGAGGCATATTATCTTTTTGCTACATAATGTTTGTGGCCCCGCGAGATCACTAGGCCCTAGGCGCGTACCTATTGGTAATTCGCCAATGTCCTACTTATGTAGATTTTTATATCAACAGCGAATGGCATTTGTATTGAACTAGGACGGCAGGATGAAGAACGAACCACAGTTTGTCATCTAGTAAGCTAGGGTTTATTCTAAAAATACCACCGATTTATTTAATTTAAAGACGTATTCAAATTCGATAATATGCTTTGTTTCTGAGAAAATTAAGAAAGAATTGTATTTGTGAGGTTGCTGACTAGGGTGTCAACAGGGTCGAGGGGTCTCGACAACCGTATGTGGGAGTGAATTATTCATTGAGACAGGTTTCCCCCGTTTAAACCGTTTAATAAAATATAAAATTTTCTTACAAAAGAGCTTCTGTGCCTAACAAATACAAGGATCTCTTCTTCAGAATATTAATGAACATTCACTAATTCAAAATTATTGACTTAAAAAATTATTTTTTAATGTGCAAAACATTGAAACGTATCAAAAATATTTATAGATAATGTGAAGTAACAATTCCAAATAATGTTTTCGGCAACAATATCTAACAATCGCTTATAAGAACAATACTGGATTGTTGAAGAAGAATTAGACACGAAGATAAGTTTCGAAGAATTTTAGGATAAAAAGACTTGGATAATCACATATTTGACATTTCTATGCATTTTATTATGAATTTAACTTATTATATAAATGCATAATATAATATATTTATATATTAGGATCATGGATGGAGCATTATTCGTGTTTATCCCTTGCTGTTTTATGTTTCTTGTATCTTAAATTAAAACAAAAACGGGTGAAAACATTCGAAAGAGAGTCGGAATCGTGTTTTGTTTTAAATGAATTCGAATGTCAAATTTAGGGACGAAATAAGGATTTAGGAGTTTCGCTATTTCTACTGGGACACTGCGAAAAAAAATGGGTGATTATAAAGAAAGAAAAACTGTTTGTTTTGTGTTTTTAATGTATTTTTAAAAATTTGTATAACTTGTGTTTGTAAAAATGTTTTGTAGGTAATTAAAACAACCTGTGACCAGTGGGAGCTACGATAGGTGAGGGCACAATGGACAGAAGAAAAATCTAGTACTAGAAATTCCCCCACCAAGCATGACGGACTACTTTCTATGAGAAAAGAGAGATTGAAGAATTGAGAAGAGTACAGATCACAAGAAATTCAAGAAGAGTACCAAATATTTTTACAAATTAAACAGTCTAAAGTGCCCATCGAAGCATAGTTAACGCACAATAAATAATAAGCTCCAAATGGTTAGGAGTTGAAAGTTGAAATCTGGTACACAATTAGGGTACGTCATGAGAATGTACTTTTTTTTTTTAAACTCTTTTCGCCCTGTGGGCACTAAAAGGGCCTCTTTCAGAAAGCCCATTATGGGTTCGGCCAGGCTCACAATGGGGCGACCGGGAGGTGAGGGACGGGGCCCGACATATCCGAACGGACCACCCCCCGAAAAATTCCTGGGGATTATTAGACCCGTTCGGATTCGATTCCGGGTCCCCTAGAGCGGTAGGCTGCCACCTTGACCGCTCGGCCATCCGTCCGTCAAATGAGAATGTACTGTACACTAAGAAGGGAGTTTTCGTTATTCCCCCGACGAAGAGAGGGAGAAAATTAAGGTTTACCCTGAAAAACTCGGCTACTATTGTACTATTTTAGATGCGTTTTTTTATGTTTGCGGGAAATCGAACATATTTAGACCATCTAAGAATTCTCTAATTAGTCTCGGAAGAGGGTAAACCTAATTCTTGCACTCGGTAAAAACGGGAAATATCGGCTATAATCTAACAGTGGCGTGCCGTCATTGGAAGCGGTGGAAGCGCCGCTTCCACTTCCAATGACCTTCCCTTGTATTTTCTAAAACATAAATTTTCATATTTTAACGTACTTTGAATTAATTAATTAAAATTAATATTTTATTATAACCGCATTATATATCTTATTACAAATTTCTATACTACATGTAAAAAAACGATAAGATTGCTATTGTATATTCGAATATCAGTGGCGGAAGGAATGTCGAAACCGGGTCAGCTTCCAAGCAGCCAGATTATAGGCATTGGCGCATGCGCTTTACAGAGCACCAACCGAACGGTTTAGCTAGTGGACGCTATATACGTATAAAGCTTACAATTTTATATTCCGGACAGGTTCTGGGCTGTTAGCCGCCTGCCTGCTAGATATTTGGCCGCCCTCGCCCGATTATGTGAATCATGAGTAGACTAGATTTATAACTTAACCCGACCGATAGGAGTTTACTGGCATGTTTTCATGATAGTTCTGTATAGTTGACAGGAGTTTTAAAAAATCCATATGATATATTTATTCTGCTCGCCCATCTTATATTACTTACGGATTTAAATGTTAAACCGGTGATATTACGATTTAGTATGTCCCATCTGTAAGGGGATGCAGAAAAAAACGTGTACAATTCTAGTACAGTGTTAAAAAATTAACTGTTACTTTGGCAGCATCATTTACAACCAAATTTAATGAATGAGACGTACAAGATACAATAAAAGCTCTAGAATTTATTTTCCTTAAATTTACGATTTATGTATCTGCTGTCATAAAAATTGTCTTTCCACCGTTTTCCCAAGACTACAAATATTCAGGTACAAAGTAACTGGTTTCGACTTATTTCTACTTAAGAAGTAATTAAATAATTAAGAGATCAGGGAATTGGGGACATAAATAAAACCCTGCCGATAGAGCCAGAATTTTAAACAAAACCTTAACCCAACCAATCTCTAGCCGAGTACAGTGGGGAGTGATTTCTTCGTAATATTAGATAATAAAAACAGAAATTTCTCTAGTTCAATGAGTGACTAAAAAGTTGTAAATTTTGAAAATTTTCGTGGACACTGGTCCTAAAACGAATTAGTTAGAAAGCAAATGACAAACAATCTACTTTGTATTAAGTTTAACATATTTAGATTTTTACAGCTATGGTGAAAAACGTTTAAAATTTACAACAACCCTGTCGCGTTCTTTGAGATATACTAGTGATGCGATTTAAGTCATTTGACATTGACCGGTATTGGCACCCTCGAGATTTGGCATTCAAACACTGCATACCTACCTGAGCCGTCTCTGATTCCATCCATTAGCAACTCGTATGGAGCTATTTGATTAAGTGGATTGTTTTATAATTTAAAAAGTAAAGAATATTTTATGTTATTTTTATGTACGTTTTTTTACAAAGCTACATTTAATTATAATTTTCTTCAAAAGTATATTAATACAATTGAACAATATATTGTACCAGGTATGTATATCCAGCGCACATTTTATTTCACCGAGTAAGTTTTTAGAATTTATTTTTAATTTTAGCCCGTATGTCGTGGCTAGCGATTCGGAATATAATTGTTATATTAAAAATACATTTAGAGAAGTCTACAGTTTTTACTCGCTTATCGAACAAATGAATACGAATGGACTCTAGACCAGGGGTGGCCAACAAGTCGATCGCGAACCCAATTTTGGTCGATCGCTCGCGATCTTTTGACTTAATGTGTTACACTTGTAATCGCACGCAACGCGTGAACGTAAAGCCCTGGTCACACTATGCGATTTCCAGCCGCGCAGGCGACCGCAACTGCAACAAGCGCGAGTCGCGCGCGTCTTCTCGTGGTCACACATTGATTCGTTGACGTTGCAACTCGGAACACCTGACCTTATAATAAACCAATAAAATTACAATAGCTTGTTTTTGTCTACTTTCGTGAGTTTACCGACATTTTTGCGTTCTACTTCAGAGTATTTACGGAATTTTAGCTACTTTTCTTATTAAAATAGCAAGCAGTTCCTTTTCTGGAATGAATAAAAGAAAAAAGGCGCTAATTTTGTTAGAGCTGGCGAGAATATACGAAGAGAAAAATAAAAAAAAAACGTTCATGCTGGGTTAAAACTTGACGAAATGAAAATCAACGGGCTAAACAATCGTGCTTTCTTTCACCAGCTGATGAATGAATTAAGGCTTTCGGATGCCGTAGGTTATAGGGGATATATCCGTATGAATACCAATACTTATATATAATTTAGGAGAAACGTTTCGTAGTTTGGCATATCAATTTAGAGTTGCCCATAATTCGATATCAGTCATTATTTCAGAAGTTTTGGATGCTATTTATCAATCTTATAAAAGTGAATATTTGAGGGTAAGTGTTGTTTAGAGGAAAGCTTGAATGATTTAATTCATTTATAATCGATATATTTTTTTTCTTTTATATAAGCATTTATTTTATTCAATTGTATATTATGAAAAGTAATCAAACTTTTTAAAATAAATCTAACAATAACTTTTATAAATTCAGATTTGATTTATATCAAATATAGCATTTAAATGTACTGAAACTGAGTTAATACAATTATTATAATCAAGATATGTTGACAAATATACAACGCAAAGTATGACGTGGCACAAAGACGTTTTCTGATTGGATGCGCGTTTGCAACCGTCGCCAGTAGAACAAACTTTTTGTTTTTAGTTGTGGTTGCAGTCGCGCCGGTTTTCGAGGGGGGATTACCAGTTAACGGGAACAGCCGTCGCGGTTGCAGTCGCCCGCGCGGCTGGGAATCGCATAGTGTGACCAGGGCTTAACGCGCAAACTCAACAGTATGCATGCAGTTATGACTCGACTCAGAAAAACATAGCCATTTAGCTTGAATATTTGATACCTTCATGCCGTAGCTTCTTTTCTTGAAAAAAGAAATTGTGGAATTTATAACTTTTCCTTTTAACAAAGATTTGTGTGAAACGTATTAGCCAAAAAATTTAGACATATTTCATATGGAGCAAAAGGCATTAGAAAATAAAATTATAATTTTACAAACTGATTTAATCTTACAAGCCAGAAAATTTGAAGAAGATTTTTGGAAATACATCAACCGAGAAAAATAGCCCAGTATCACCGAATGTAGCGAATATATTTATACTTGTTTCGGAACTACATACCTGTGTGAATTGGCATTTTCATACTTAAAGTTAACGAAGACTAAACATCATTCTGTCCTGACTGATTCCTACCAGAGTCGGTAGATTAACTGGTCTTTCGACTAATAGTTCAAACTTAGCTAGAGCCAATATTTGCCGCTAGTTGGCGCCACTGTTGGCAGAAGAGCCTTGTTCTTGTTTTGGATATACGGAACTCAGTGATTTCGACCTATAATAATTGTTTTTTTTTAGCTACATAAAAATGCTAACGTGCTTTGTGCCAGGATGCAAGGCAGGATATAAGTCATCGAACGAGAAGAGAGATTTCTTCCGTGTTCCTAGCGATAAGATTGAGAAGTGGATGCGATGCATTCCACGAGACGACAAGATGCTAACAAGTAAATGTTATGGATGGCCGGATGGCCGAGCGGTCAAGGTGGCATCCTACCGCTCTGGGGGACCCGGGTTCGAATCCGAACGGGTCGAGAAATCCCCAGGAATTTTTCGGAGGATGATCCGTTCGGATATGTCGGGCCCCGTCCCTCACCACCCGGTCGCCCCATTGTGGGCCTGGCCGAACCCATAATGGGCCTACTAAAAGAGGCCCTCTTAGTGCCCACAGGGCGGAAAGAGTTAAAAAAAAAAGTAAATGTTATGTTTGTGACGTACATTTTGCGAGTAGATTTATTTTAAAAACCTACTCCCATGTTATAAATGGAGAGAAAGTAGAAATTCCACGAGATCGCTGGGCATTAACGTCAGATGCATATCCATCAAACTTCCCTAATTGTCCTAAGTACATTAGTAAGTCTGTACCTCAAAAACGATCAACGCGATGTCTCACAAGAAATGAAGAACCATCTACGAAGAGATACCGAAAAGTCAATACCAAAGATAAATATTTATATGTTTTTTATGTAATCTTAATCCTTAGTGAGCCATGTAACTTTTTGCCCTTGCCTGAGTTGCAGTGGGTCTCTCGGACCCTGTGTTTTAATATAAATTTTTCGATTGGAAGCTTAAGACATCTAGTCTAAGTAAAATCAAATAAAAAAACGTTCTAATCTCATGTTGATCGGGCCGAAAAGTTGGAAAAATATAAATTTTTCCAGTATTTTTAAGGAACATTTTATATTTAAAAAATGCTAACTAAAGATTGAGCTGGGTTTGTGAGACCCACTGTGATTTACTGAGGGCTATCTCTCTGTGGCCTAACTTTCCTTATAAATACTTTAAGATTAATTGTCTGATTTTTTAATATTTTTTTTTTGTCAATCATTAGATTTGCATGATACACACTTCCAAGTAACAACTGTAGAAAATGAAATAGAAGAACCCTCCACATCTGAAGCAGCACTACACAGCATCCTGAGCATATGTCAATAAAATCTCTGATTGCAGTCTGAATTGTTAAAAGTCAAAGAGGATTTGTATCGGTGCAGAAAGCAAAAGATGATCTATAAGAAGAAACTGAAAACTCTTCAAACAGAAAATCTCAAGCTTCATCAAGAAAATGCTGAACTTAAAATAAAACAGTTGTCAGCTGATAAACTTGATTCCTTACCACCGAGACAGAAACTTGTAATAGAGCACATGCTGAAAGCATGCCATATAAAAAGCAAAAAGGGTATGAGATATGACATTAATTGGTTAGTTGACTGTTTGCTTTTAAAAATTAGGTCACCATCTGTCTATGAATTTTTGAGAAATAATGATTACTTGCCTTTACCTTGTCAGTCTACACTGCATCAATATATCAGAGGCATTAATGCCAAATTTGGATTTGATGAAGATCTTTTTGTTATTTTAAAGTCAAAATTGGAGACTATTCCACAAACAGAATGCCAGGGAGTTTTAATTTTTGATGAAATTACACTTCAAAAACATATAGAACTTTCAAAAGCTACTGGTGAAATGATTGGACTTGTTGATTGTGGTGATAATTCTGTGTTGCCACAGAGTGAATTTACAGCAGGTGATCATGGCCTAGTGTTTATGTTCAGACCTCACTTTGCTAGTTGGGTACAATGTATTGGCACATTCTGTTCAAAAAGCTCTGTCCCAGGTTCTACTGTTGCAAAACTTATTTTGCAAGCAATTATTCATTTAGAGCAGTGTGGTATAATAATTAGTGCAATAGTTTGTGATGGTGCCAGCACAAACAAAGCAGCTTTAAAAGCTCTAGGAATTTGTGCAGACACAAATAATATACAATGTTCATTTACAAATCCTGCTGCAGATAGACAAGTACTGGCAATTATTGATGTACCACATATTTTAAAATGTATACGAAACAATCTTTTGAAAAGTAGATACTTTCAGGTAAAACTAAGAAAATAAAGTGTTTTCACCTAATTTATAATATAAGCCATTGCATTATTCTTCATTTTTACTTTTAGTTTCCTGAAGGAAGGATACAATTACAGCATTTTAAAGCAGTTGTTGATGAAGATTCCAAATTACCAAAGGGATTAAAAGCATGTCCCAAAGTAACTGAAATACATGTTAATCCCAATAACTTCCAGAGAATGAGAGTATTGCTGGCAGCTCAGGTAACACTTTTTTTTTTTACTTATATAATCTGATTTGATAAGAATACTTTTATTTATCTCATTTCTTTATAGATATTTAGTAATACTTTTGCTGATGCTATGCTGTTTTATAAACAGCGTGAGGTTGCTAGCCTAAAGAATGCAAATGTTACAATAAGTTTCATACGTCGCATCAATGCTCTTTTTGATGCTTTAAATCGCAGATTGCCACAGGATGGAATCAGACACGATTCAAATGATCTCAAGGTAATAGTAATGATTCACTAGGAAAAACTACGAGTATAAATGTTTTAATAAACAACTTTTTTAAAATAGGTTATTGAAGAATCTCTAGAATGGTTAAATAGATGGGAAACATTCAGATTACAGATTAAAAGCAGTGATCAAAAGGGATTTTTGAGCCACCAGACAGCAGAAAATCTACGCTTGACGCTAACTAGTATCTCAGCACTCATTAAACAATTGCTTCCAAACTCATATTATATTGTGGGTACCGAGGAGGGACGACGAGGTCAGCCCTCTGTCTAATTTCGGCTAACAAGTCGGAGGGACTTGCCCACGTGTCAGGGAAGGCTTATTTGACGGTAGGAATCCCGTAGGGACGGGACTACGTTTCATCCGGTCGAATGTAGAAGGGAAGGTGGAGTCGTGGTAAGGCGATAAGCGAATATTCGAGCAAACAAGACACCATTTAACAGGTTAACAACGATTTAATGGAAAACAAAATATACGTTACAAGAATCTGACATAAAAGGGTTGACATATAAAATAAGCTATATATCCCTACCACGCGAAGAGAGAGAGAGAGCTCACATAAATGGGTTCCATACCTCTTGGACAATCAGTAATTCAAATATGCTGTTCGTCACGATGATCGAATATTCCTTTTTAGGGAAGGGTCGGTGGCACTTGAGGCACAAAAGTCAAATATATTCCGTAGACACAAAGGGTAAGATCGCGACTCGATCTAAATCGATGATTGACTCCCCTGAGAGGGGAAGGAAGCATCTTATATAGCTTTTTGCTGGGAAAGTTGGTCACGTGCATGTGCTTAGGCCATAGGTGTTCCCGGGATTGGAAACAATACGGCGAATTCGGGCGCTAACTATAAACTTAAGTTGCAAGATGATCTGTACTCAGCGTAAGAACAATGGATAGTTGACAGTTATACGGCCGGGGACGCATATTTTCTCGTCCAGGACCGTTTTTAGGCAGAATGTTTATCATAGGAAAATTTTCCATTCACTATAGGGAACAATTTTATTATAAGTCGTATTATATTCGGATTATATCCAGTATTAAGAAAGGGGTAATTATTAATTCGGATATAATTTATTAAAACTTTACGTTCAAGGGGATTTCCAGATCTCACAATATCTTGACAGCTCACTTTAATCAGGACCCATTAGAGGTAAAACTGACTTAGTGTAATGATTATATAATCTTGTATTAAACTCTTAACTTATGTTTTCTTTTCAATTAGCGTTTCTTTGGAATGATAAGACAAGGAAGTGGAAGCAATTCTCATCCCACAACAGTACAGTTCTTATACCTGTATAGACTGATGACTGTGTACAGTTTGGTTCGTCCTCCCAAACGAGCATCAGTTCAAACTGATCCTGGATCTTCCCTTGTTACTTTAAAAAATCTTCTTCAGAGTTATAAAAAACCATTTAAGGAAGTTCAAGAACAATTGGAAGAACATTTACAAAATTTGCTTTGTAATCCAAGCCTGCCCTGTGGAGATCCTACTGATAATGAATTATTAGATCACGATTATTGTGCACCAGAAACATTTAAGTTTATTTTACATTATTTAGGAGGTTACATTGTTCGTCATCTGCTGCCATCACTTGGTTGTGAAGAATGCAAAAATATATTAACAGCAAAACCTGAAGATGCTGCACCAGAGAAGACATTTACATTCATCAAATCTCGAGGAGGTTTGTTATATCCAAGCTATAAGCTTTGCCAATTGATGTACTGGGCAGAAAGCGAAGTATGTGAACAATTAACAAACCCAAACATGAATGTTTATTTTTTAATAATGGATATTATATTAAATCAGTGTTCTGTTACATTGATGATAGAATGCCACAATGCTGGTCACAAGTCCTACTTGACCTCCAGATTTTTGCACTTTTTTGTTACCTGTCGATTGCATTTTTTCACGCGAACGATTAATCAATTATTTATTTCATCAATTGAAAGTAAAAAACATGGAAAAATTTCTCACTTAAAGTAAATTTTAATAGCGCAAATAATTATAATTATTATTATAATTATAATTATGTGTAATATAATTTGTTTGTATGTATAATAAATTTTTAACGTATAATAAATTGGCATAATAGCACAATTTAATAATTGTACTATTATGTCAGTTTTGTTCCTTGTCATTTATTTAACTGAATATCAATCTTTATTAAATAAACATTTCTCAGCGATGGAAGGTGTTTAATGTTTTATTAAGTGTCATTTATTTATCCATAAACCTGGTTTTGGGTTTAAATAAAAACCTTTTCATTCTTATAATAAAATTCATAGAAAATTATGAAATCAAACTCGAAGGTTATATAACTTTCAATAAAAAAAAATTTTCGACCTCACTGCGATTCGATCTAGCGCTCTTGTAGTGATTGCAGTGCCCCTGGTGGTAACATTTGTCTCTAGTTGATTTTAGCTACTAGCGAAGATAGGTAGTCGAAAGACCAGTTAATCTACCGACTCTGTTCCTACATTGAAGACTCATTGTTATTATCTTCGTCAGGATATACACCTAATTATGACTCCTTGGTTAGAGACGTGCAAACTCAGTCTTTCCATTAATGTTAAGATAATAAAGACAGATTCTAGAATCTGTCTTTTATCTGTAGCTAATTTGAATTAATAAATATTGTTAATAATTACTCATGATGTTTTAATTCCTCTAGACGTGAGTTTTTTGAACCGTTAAATAATTATGTTGATTTTTACGTAGGTAGATATACAGGGTGTTTTAGTACGAGGTACACTCCCACCAACTATTGATAGATTAGCAAAAAATAAGTCTGAACCTTTATATCATTTTTCCATGATAAATTTTCCTGGCCCCCCAAAAAAATCGCTAAAGTGAAATCTTAAAATCAAATTATCAGCCATACTATGCATTTTTATAACAACTTTTTCATATTTACGAACAAATAGTACCACAAATTTTACATTGCAATTAATAACAAAATTAAATTACATTTTAAGTTACTAAAAATCTATCTTGAAAAAGTGTCGAAAAATCGAATTTTTTAGGTACCGCCTGTACGGAAAGAACTCATAGCTGCAAATATCAAAAGTTGGGTCTATAAATTTATTTTCTTTATGAGCCTATACCTAGAAAGATTAATAAGTGATTTAAAAAATAAAAAATAGTTTTGAACATATATTTTGCTTATCTACCCATAGCACGCGGGAGTGCACCTCGTACTGAAACACAGTGTATAAACATAGTATGTATTTCACACCTTCCCTCCCCATTTAGACTATGCCTATGACAACAAGTCGATCGCGACATATTTTTAAGATAAAAAGTAGATCTCACGTACACAAAAGTTGGCCACCCCTGGTCTATTAGACTTGGTTGAAAACGCTTGCTAAATGAAAGCGAATCCCAGTAGCCGAAAAGGTATTTATAGACTGATTTTGAATTATTTTGCTCAGATTGGTTTAGTTTATTGAATTCCTCTTCTATTTACAAACGAATTCTCATTATATTTAACAGCTGGAAACGCCTTCATTGAAATATGAGTGCAATCAATACCTCTTGCAATACGTAAAGAATCGCGTTTGGAGAGACGCGATGATCTCTCGAGACGTAAACAAATTATTATAATTATGAATAATAAGTAAACTTTTGGTATAAAATAGTTTTCGCAAGGTGTCCATTTATCTAATCGCGTGCCGCGTAGTTTTCCAATGATATATTAACTGCTGTAACTAGGGATTGCAATTGCTGGATCCCTCATCCAGCAATCCAGCTGGATCCAGCGCATTCTTCGGCCTGCTGGATCCAGCACTTGGTGCTGGATCCAGCGCTGCGGATCCGCAAATACTCAATTAACTTGTTAAATAATTGCGAAAAAGTCTACGTCGTCGCGTTGCCGCTTTGCTAACTACTAGACTGCTACTAATTACTTACTCACTACTTTACTAACACTAATAATTAAATTACTTATAAATAAACTATACTTTAATCAATCCAGCAAAATTTAATAAAATAATAACGTACTCAATCGCTTTTAACGATCTTCCTCAGTTACAAAAAAATACATTAACTATAGAACATAAAATGTGCTTGGAATAAATGTAAAAAGAGTAGTGCTTAATTACATTCCATTTTTAAACAAGATACATAAATGTACTGCAGGTCTAATAATTTTCGTATTGTATACCGACGTAATCCTACTGTTTTCAAACTTTTAAGAAACGATAAAAAGAAAGAGGATGGGAATTCAACAACAGGTATATATTCGGTGCCTTTACACAACCAACGTTTCAATTCCAAGCTTGTTTATGTGGGTGCAACGATGCGCAGTTTAAAACAAAGGCCCAAGAGCACAAATATACAATCAGTAAGAACCTTGACAACACTGCGCTGGCATCATACGCAAGACAGAAGGATGTTAACGTCTAATGGGATCAAGCGACAATTATAAAAACGACGACGAATAGGCAAACGGTCAAACATCTTGAGAGATTGGAAATCTGCAAGGCGCACATGACAACTGGTTGTATAAACCATAGAGATGCGGACTCATTGTCTACCATGTGGAGATCCTTTTACATTAATTAATGTTATTAACGGACAATGCTGGTTTCATTGGATCTTATATAGGCTACAGAGTGTTTTTTTTTAAACTGACGGTACTCAGAGACATCTGTAGAGCAATCTAACAGCCGAACTGTCGCCAAAATTGGGAGAGTGACTAAGGACGACATGGGAAAGAGATTCCGCGAAGAAAAAAGTAGTACCCAAATTTTTCGGTAGGGGTGGATTTGGCGCTGTTGTAGCAAAACAGCTAAGAATCTGCATAAAATCCAGCTGCAATTAACAAACACACGAATGAATAATCAGACAGAGGCTTCAGTGTAATAACGAAAGTTTAATTAATCAGCAAATAACCTTCTCCCTTCTTCAATGTGATCACCGTCCTGCTGGACAACTCATTGCATCCTGAACACCGTGTTCTCTATGGCCGAACGTAACATGCGTCCGCAGGAATGTTCATCACAGTTCGAGAAATGTTGTCCTTCAAAGTCATCAAGTTTGGGACACTACTAAGATATACCTTGGACTTTAAGTAACCCCACAGGAAAAAGTAACATGGGGTTAGATCCGGGGAGCGAGGCGGCCATGCAAGTGGAAAAAAGCGACTGATGACCCTTTCTTCAGTGAAGTGCTGGTAGCTTTTTCGCTACAACAGCGCCAAATCCTCCTCTACCGGCGAATTTAGGTACTACTTTTTTCTTCGCGGAATCTCTTTTCCATGTCGTCCTTAGTCACTCTCCCAAATTTGGCGACAGTCCGGCTGCTAGATTGCTCTACAGATGTTTCTGAGTACCGTCAGTTAAAAAAAAACACCCTGTATATATTTTTTCCGCTATTTATTTTGTTTATTTATCTATATTTTGTCCGTTTGGGCGTTTTCCGTTAATTTTCATATTTATTCCGAACACATTTTATGTTCTATATTTAATGTTGTATTTTTTTTGTAACCGAGGAAGATCGTTAAAAACGATTGAAAACGTTATTATTTTATTAAATTTTGCTGGATTGATAAAGGTGTAGTTTATTTAACTTATTCTACTTCAGTACATAGTTTTATATACCTGTAAATAACTACAGACTAATATGTAGAGCCTATATATGAAAACTGGTAAGACTGATAGCCACTTAGCCACTGATTATCCGTCCTTACATTATTATAATATATTAATATAAATTAATCAGTAGAATTACCTTTGCTATTATTTAACTTAGATTATAATTATAATGTAAACTAAACATTTAAAGTTAATTATTTCTATCTCAAATGTTAAACCGAACCAAAGTTAATTTTACTACCTAAGTGTGTAAGAAGTTTTACTGATTTATAGTGACCAGTCTAAATAATAAAAGCTTTTAAAAGTATTTTTTTAAATGTTTTATTTCATTAAAAAAAACATAAATTGCAGGATAGATAGATAGATAGATAGATAACATTTTATTGCACCAAAAATACATCCACGCTGGATCCGCGCTGGATCCAGCTGGAATGATTTCAATCCAGCAAAAATCCAGCTGGATTCAAAACACTGCTGGATTGCAATCCCTAGCTGTAACACTACGTTACGGGTTCTCGACCGAAACTAGACACGTCGAAATCTTGTTTAAATTGAAAATATACAGTCAGATAAAAGCACAGTATGAGTTGCCAAGAGTCTTTCCGCCAAAAAACCCGAAAACGTTTACGCCTATCCTCCCGCTACGAGCATTCCAACCAAAATGCCATCTTCTATTTTCCCTACAAAAGGCGCCCTAATATTCACAATAACTCTTAACAATACAATTTTAACAATCGTAGAAACGAGTTGTTTATTCGAAGCGAATATTGTCGGAGGCAAATTTTTGAAGAGCGAATTAATTTTGAGACAAAGAGTTGTAAAAGTAAGTTAAATTATCTTATTTTGTGTTTACTTACATTAGTTGTGTTATGGAAAGTCCTTAATTGAAATCAAAACAATGCTTCAATGCTGATTTTCGTGGCATAATTTAAGAAATTGAAGCCTGCCATTTATGACACTTATTTGTAAAAATTACTCTACTAATCAAATCCCCGATGCCTTTAATTGGTAAAGATACGTTATTTTTAATTATTGTAATTATTTTTACTTTTTCGCTGTTGTATATAATGGAGAAAAAGTACAGTGAGCGATGGAAAACGACTTTCCCCAACATTTTTACACTTTTTGAATTGGAGGAACTGTGAAACGTATAGAAATGCAAAAAAAAAAAAAAAAAAAAACTTAAATCTTCAAAAGTATTAATTCTGTTCAGAGTTTTACTAGAAACTTGGGCGTAAGACTAAGGGAGCATAGATATAACGAAACAAAAGGGTCTAATACTACAATTTTGTCACAAATGGCGCAAGCTCAAGGTTCTGAACTGAAGTGGAACGAGGCAACAATTATCAAACTTTTGTCTTCTCCAACTTTATCAATGACGGCGAAGAAGATTGAAATATATAGATATAGGCTACAAGAAGGCTGTTTAAATGCAAGAGATGCCGAGAGCCTGCCGTCAGCGTGGAAGTTCGTGGTTAAAAAATTTACTAAAAACTCTGACTAGAATTAATACTTTTGAAGATTTATGTTATTTTATTTTGTTTAATTTTATACGTTCTTCCGTTTTCTCTTGTAAAAATTTTTAAAATTTTTGTTTTAAATTTTTTGATTTAAATTTTTGTATTCTATTCATGGAACGTATCTGTTTCATTTTCGTTTTCGACCTGAAGATGGCCTGTTAATCGAGCTGAAAACGTTTGTTTTTTCAATTATATATATTTCTCGGCAACAAATAAGATGTTTTGTTTCTGTTTATTTATTATGCTGAGTACTTTTGATACTCAAGTATATTAGTATTCACATATCTGCATATACAGTCACGTAACTTCCGACAAGATCATTGACACAGAGGATAGATACACTGTGTATTATTGAAACCTATGCTCGGGCTTTTATCAACAGCAGAGCCATAATCTGTGTAATAAAATTGTTTCCGCTGTCTCTCTGATAAAGTCTAGAAAAATCTATCCAAATAATTAAAAGCAAATTTCAAAAAATATAGTAAATCAAAGCACTGTTTAAAAATTGTAGGATCTTCGATCAATCATCCTGTCTTCGGTTGCTAATATATCTATCATTGACCCTGCAGTCAGATCTTTGATTTTGTTTCTTATTTAATTAAAATACTAAAATATCCATAGAATTAGTCTTTCAATTCGACTATCAAGAGACTATTTATACTGGAAATGTTTTAATTTTTTTCAATATTTTAACATTAGTAGTCAGTGACCAATGTCATACTGTAAGTCTTGATACCTAACAACATTTACCCTCATGGTTATACATAGTTACGCACACAATGCATAATTATATAGAAATAATAAGGTAATGAATGTATTCAATAGCAGCAAACTCTTTCAAATATTTGACTACTTATTTACTGAATTTATTCACGTTATTTCTGCCTTTTTGATGTTATACAAAACTAGGTTTTGATTTCAAGCTTAATAATGATTAAACTACTAATTTTGATTTAAGAGGTTGTTACAGACTAAAACACGGATTGCGTTTTTATTATATAAAACTTTATAATAAAGATATGTAATTTTTATTGTAAATTTTCATATTTTAGTGGCTGAATTAAACGTTGAAAAAGATAATAAAAGTAAAGTATCAAGGATTGAACTGAGACAAATGTCTAAAATTTATAAGAAAAAGTCAGTAACAGAAATTCTTAAAGACAACAAATCAATAATCAAAAAAAGTGTGACTACGGAAACATATTCCGTAATTTCTAATGAATTTTCTGTTGTAAGTTTAAAGTTAATTTAATTATTTTTTAATTTTTTTATCATTTGAAAGTTGAGTACTACAAACCTGATAAATACAACATTGTTATATTAATACCAAAATATACATATATATTTATTTATTCAGCACAATGAAGTGCAATTGATAGGACACAAGGTGTTCATTACATACTTTATTTATTCATTGATACGCGTTTTGGGTTCTTCTACCCCGGTTCATTCAGTTTTTAATTCCTTTTTTATTATACATAACACCCAAAACAGGTATCAATGAATAAATAAAGTATGTAGTAAACGCCTTGTGCCCAATCAATTGCAATCCATTGTGCTGAATAAATAAAGCATATAAGAAGACACAATTTAAAATAAGAGAAAGAAACATATTTATTTTATGTAAGTTCACTTCATACTATTTATTTATGAAGTTGTTCCTTGTTTAGTTTTTAAAATTGATAGATTCGTTTCACACAGAATATTTGAAGTATTATTGCTTATATTAATAATACTACGTTTAGAAATAATTGCTTTCATATGATCTGGGAATAGAATATTAACATATTTTGATTCCAAGTCATAAATTAGAAAGACAATATTATTTTGCAATTAAATAATTAAAAGTATCTCTTTGATGGATTTAAATAATTAATTTTACGTCATATCTCTGATTTGAATGAAAATATCCACGATAAAAATTGTTGTTTTTGAAAAGTTATAATGCGAAACGACATTCTTGTGTTTATAAATGTGTACAGATTGCAGATAATTCAACGACAGGCAAACAATGACAACGACCAAAATTCATCGTGACATAGTTACAATGCAAAGCGGCAATACTTTTGTCAGTTTTTTTTAATTTAAAAAAATGACACAACTCTCGGTCTAGCCCAGACCCCGTATATAGTTAATAGACACTTTGGTTCTCTAAGGTTCTCTTAGGGTGGTCTCGGTTTTCATCTATCTAACTCCGTTCCCGAGATTAGCGAAGAACAGTCAAACAGCCAGACCAACGACAGTGCAAATGTATAGTTACAATTTTAAGATTGCAGTTCAGTTAATATACACCTGGGGTGCAAAAGTAGGTATATGTTACTATCGAAAAACATACAGGAAGAAAATAGGAAGAAAAAACATATACATGCCAGTTATAATTAAAGTTGCCCAACTCAGACCTGTCTAGAGCCCATTCTCCTGAAAGTATTTTGATGAAACTTCGTATATGTGGTATATAGACCACGGAGAAAAGAAAAATGCAAAAAAATTTAGTTCGAATTTTTACAACTAGTTGAAAAAATGGCGCATGAAGAACAGTAAAAACAAACTGGAAACAAGCAGAAGATTTTTATTCACAACATTTGTTCAATGTGCAATTCATCACATGTTCAAAACGCTTAACAATGCTTTAAGACGTTTTGAACACGTGATTGATGCAAATGGATTGCACAGTAAACAAATGTTGTGAATAAAAATCTTTTGTGTGTTTTCATTTTGTATTTCTTGTTCTCTATGCGCAATTTTTTCATTTAGTGGTAAAAATTCAAACTAAATTCTTTTGCATTTTTTTCCCTGTGTCCATATAACATATATACCAAGTTTCATCAAAATACGTTCATAAGAACGGGATCTAGACAGGTCTGAGTAGGGCAACTTTAATTAGAACTACCTTGTATTTTTATGTACAAATTAAATCACAAATAAGGAATACGAACTAAGATTGTAAGAATAATAATAATAATGAACAACAAACATTTGTATTTCTCAGATTTTCAACTGCATACCTATATTTGCACCCCCTCCATATTATTGTCAATGAAGTCTTAATGTTTTCATTATCACTCTGCGTTAATGTACAATAAAGGACAATTTGAGCAATATTTTTCCAATTGTCAATTACAACCACTTTTTGAAGCTGCCTGTCATCGCGTTATTAAATTCGTTCAGCAATTACTAAAAATATAACTGTCGAATATTATTAATCAAATTTAATATTTAATAAATGTATTTAAAACTTTTTTTTCAGAGTTCTGCCGAAAATTCGCATGAAAGTGTTTCTTCGACGTCAGCATCAATTGTCAATACAAATATCGAACGTCGTCATTTATTCAAAAAATTTATGATAGTAAAAAAGTTTTCTTCAATAAGAGAAGTCAATTACAAAGAGGATGAAACAAGCCTTCTAGACGACTATTCATCAGAAACTCGTGATAGTGAATTGGGGGCTACATCAAGATATTGTACAAAAACGATTGACGAAATCATGAACGAAAATGCTGATGAAATTGGTACGATGATAAGTTATTGCTTTTATAATACAACGTCTTTCAATTTCTCTTATAATTAAACAGTAAGAAAAGTTTTCGAATCGTCTGTATAAAAATTTTAACATAAAATTAGATAAGTTTGTTAGTATTAACATTAAAATTTGGTAATTAATGTTTCTTGCATTGATAATGAAATTAGAGTGGAAGAATACTTTAGAATTTATTTTACTTAAGCAGAAGTTTCTTTTTTGAATGAAAAGTACTTTAATGTTTGTTGTATCTGTTTAATTAAAATTCTAATTTTGTCACACATTCTATCACTCTGTGCACTTTGTCATTCTTGAATTGCTGATTAGTATTCGAAATCATTTATATCTTGTGTTCACTGCAGACGGATAATGTAACTGTATGTTTCAGAAGCGTGATCGTTTTTGTATAATTTATAGTTAATGGCCGCTTTATATTTTTTACACAAAAAAGAAGGCAGCATACACACTAAACGTACCATATTATATTTTTCAGAAAGATTAACAAACAAAATAAAGAAAGACCTACAAACGACGAAGAAGTTGTTTAAGCCGGAAAAAGTCGTTGATAATATTGACTCATGTTCCAAAATTTCTGATGAATTTTCTGTTGTGAGTTTTAAGTTAATTTAATTATTTTTCAATTTTTTATCATTTGAAAATTGAGTAATACAAATCTGATAAATACAACATTGTTATATTAATACCAAAATCTACATATATATTTTTATATTTATTTATTCAGCACAGTGGAGTGCAATTGATAGGACACAAAGAGCTTATTACATTCTTTATTTATTCATTGATGGGCGTTTCGGGTTCTTTTATCTCTTTTCAGTCAGCCTTTAATTCTTTTTCTCTTATGCATAAAACTGTAAAAAGCGAATCAATTGCACTCCATTGTGCTGAATAAATAAAGTAAATAAGAAAACACAATTTAAAGTAAGAGAAAGAAACATATTTATTTTATGTAAGTTCACTTCATACTATTTATTTATGAAGTTGTTCCTTGTTTAGTTTTTAAAATTGATAGATTCGTTTCACACAGAATATTTGAACTATTATTGCTTATATTAATGATACTACGTTTAGAAATAATTGCTTTCATTTGATCTGGGAATAGAATATTATCACATATTTTGATTCCAAGTCATAAATTAGAAAGACAATATCATTTTGCAATTAAATAATTAAAAGTATACTCTCTTTGATAGATTTAAATAATTAATTTTACATCATATCTCTGATGTGAATGAAAATATCCACGATAAAAATTTTGAAAAGTTATAATGCGAAAAGACATTCTTGTGTTTGTAAATGTGTAGATTGCAGATAATTCAACAGACAGGCAAACAATGACAACGACCAAAATTTATCGTGACATAGTTACAATGCAAAGCGGCAATACTTTTGTCAGTTTTTTTTTATTTTAAAAAAATAACACCACTATCGATCTAGCCCGGACCCCGTATATAGTTAATCGACACTTCGGCTCTCTAAGGTTCTCTTAGGGTGGTCTGGTTCTCATCTCTCTAACTGCGTTATCGAGATTAGCAAAGAACACTCAAGCAGCCAGACCAACTACAGTGCAAATGTATAGTTACAGTTTCAAGTCCAATGAATATACCCTTGGAGTGCAAAAGTAGGTATATGTGATTATGAAAAACATACAGGGAGAAAATAGGAAGAAAAACATATATTTTTATGTACAAATTAAATCAAAAATTAGGAACACGAACTAATAAATGATTATAAGAATAATAATAAATGAACACCAAACATTTGTATTTCTCATATTATCAACTGTATACCTACTAAATCATACCCTCCATCTCATGTTTAATGAAGTCTTAATGTTCTCAATATTACTCTGCGATATCCACAATAAAGGACAATTTGAGCAGTATTTTTTCCAATTGTTCATTACAACCACTTTTTGAAACTGCCTGTCAACGCGTTATTAAATTCGTTCAGCAATTACTAAAAATATAACTGTTGATTATTATGAATCAAATTTAATATTTAATAAATATTTAAAATTTTTTTTAGAATTCTGCAAAAAGTTCAAATTTTCAAGTTGAAAAACAAATTGAAAAAGATATGAACAAGTTAAAAAGTTTTTCTATGCCAGAAGAAGTGGCATATAATAATGAGAGATTTCTGCCAAAAAAAGAGTTCAGTCGAAAATCTGATAAAGAGGTTAGAAAATATTTTCCTGTTTAACCTTTTTCTAGGTTAAATTTATTTTTATTTATTTATTTATTTATTATTCTGGTACAAAGACCCTGTTGTGGGGATAAAACAAAAAACAAAACATAAGCATACATAATCTTACACAACAATATAAACAAATTTCACAGATATATTCACTAATTGTAATAACCTAATAACAAAATTACAAAAATTCATAAATTATTAATATCATTTCTAAACTGAATTCAAATCAGAAAACAAAAGACTTAAAGAACTACATGGGAGAACTATCCGAAAGCAAATTAACAACCAACTAGGTTAAAAAAACTTTCCTATAAGAAAGGAAAAACAACAGTTTAAATCACTTATTAAAAAAAATCGGATAGTCTCCCAAGCAGTCCAAGCAACCACAGGTTAAATAGTAGGCAGGCCACGCCCCAAGACGAAATTTACATAAAATAATCACTACTTGCTTTAAGCCTAAAAACAATTTTTAAAATAATTAAATGAAAAATAAATAATCCCAAAAGTCTCCTCGCGGAATTTTGACAAAAAAGTACAAACAGCGATAATATGAAACGCATCCAATGGCGAGTCAGCTGCCCCACATAAGCAAATGTCTCTTCTGTAATTACATAAAAAACTTAATGAATTACATCTGCTTGCATTAATATGCCCATAACATTAAAAGAAAAATTACTATTATAAATAGAACAATCAAAAAAGGTTTTATTCAAACTCTTATACTACTCACAATAATATCTTAATAATATATCGTTATTCAACTTCAAAACATAGTTATCAAAATTATTTAACTTTAATAAATAAACACTGTTAACATCTTGTAACAAATTATCAAAATCGATTTCGTTCCTTGAACAATTAGCTAACCAATGCTTCGACCAAGGTAACTCAACTTGTTTCAAAACAATACGCAAACAAATCTTACTAAGACTTTCTTCGTTTAAACTCAACGTTCTAAATATCCAATTAACACATTTGTTCAAAGTCAAACAAGATAAAGGAATCAATGAATATTCCATAGACACTAGATAACCAGGAGTACACTTTGGAAGCCCGTACATTCTCTCAATAAAAGTGACTAATACTGTATCCAAGCTCTCCGCCTGAAACCCCCACACCTTGGAAGCATAACAAAGAGATGAACCCACCACGGCATTAAAAACCTTAACTGATCCTTCAAATTACACAACTTAGCAAACTGACACATATGAATAACTTTGTCCGTTTTTATCTCGGCATTAACTTTACAAGACCTCACATGAGTATTAAAATAACCATTACTTTTAAAAATTACCCCTAAATACTTATATTGTGATACAACAGAAATTGGAACACCTCAGAACCACCATTTGTCAGCCTTAGAAGCCTTACTACCATTTCGACAAACCATAATTTTAGATGTGGCAAGATTCAATTGTAAAATAAGGAACACGAACTAATAAATGATTATAAAAATGATAATAATGAACAACATACATTTGTATTTGTCAGATTTTCAACTGTATACTTATATTTACACCCCTCCGTATTATTGTCAATGAGGTTTTAATGTTTTCATTATTACTATGCGATATTCACAATAAAAGACAATTTGAGCAATATTTTTCCAATTGTCAATTGCAACCACTTTTTGCAGCTGCTTGTCATCGCGTTATTAAATTCGATCAGCAATTACTAAAAATATAACTGTTGATTATTATGAATCAAATTTAATATTTAATAAATATATTTAAATTTTTTTTAGAATTCTGCAGAAAGTTCAAATCATCAAGTTGATGAAGAAATAGAAAAAAGGCATGAAAAAGTTAAGAAGTTTTTTTATGCCAGAAGAAATGGCATATAATAATGAGAGTATTTTGCCAAAACAAGAGTTCTCTCAAAAATCTGAGGAAGAGGTTAGAAAATATTTTTCTTGTTTAACCTTTGTCTAAATTGAATTAAACATGTGTTATCATCTCATGGTAAACTCTTATTCATGACCACATTTCATTTTTACTTTATCTTATTTTGAATTAATTGTTTTGAATTAAGTCATTAAATTATTTCATTTTTTTCTTAATATTTATTTTCCGTTAAAAAATCGACTCGCGCTAAATTCGGGGTTTAAGTAATGGAATGTAATATAAACAAGGACATTTTCCTACAGAGATTGAAACGCGACTGAACGTCAGACCTAGCTCGACCGACCACTTCAAAACAACCATGTGATCTAGTTAGTAGGCCTGCGCTTTTGTTTGCATAGCTCTACTATAGTAAAGCTATGTCTCCGCTTGTTCGAAGTTCATTAGTCACGTGATTTTTCGACCGCCTTTTAGTCACGTGGGCTTTCACAGACGCCATTTTTTATCTTAAAATTGTGAAATTTTTGGCTTCGCTCGAAAAATTATTATTACATCTTTCTTTTCTTTATTTTCGCTACTTTTAAACAATGTAAAATATTTCTATATTGACAAAAATGCTTTATTTGTGTCGAATTTAATGTAATTTGATACGTAAAACGCAAAAAATAAACATATCAAATTTCAACTCGCTGTAATTTATCTCATGTTTCACCGATTGCCATCGGGTTTGTTTGTAAATGGGGAAGAAATATGACTCATTCAAGTTAAGTCAGTAGAAATTTCGTACTACTGCGAGAAAATTTGTCAATAGACCCGCTTTACCCCCTAACGCGAAAGTCAATAATGAATAACAGAATTCAATGAGTTCTCATTCTGAAAACAGTTCAGATTCTGAATAAACATTTCCGTTTTTTGTTGTTACTTACGTAATATTAATTTTGTTTTACATTACTTAATTTTATTGACATGAATGTAACCTGTGTTATTAGCTATAAATACCTAAATAAATGCTTATCTGATTGAATTTTACTTTCTTTGAATTCTTTTATGAGTATTATTTTTTTTTTTTCTAAATATCTTTATGAAAATTTTGGAGTCGCGTTAAATTCGGGGTCGCGTTATATTCGGGCTAATACGGTAATTGTTTTGAATTAAGTCATTAAATTATTTCATTTTTTTTTCTTAACATTTATTAAAAGTCAGTTATTATTTTATTATTCATTTTGTTTATTTTTATTTAATTCATTGGGATATAGTTTATATTACTTTACTGATTATAAATTTTTCATATTAATTAAAATGTAATATTTCCAAAATTTTTAAAATAAATATTAATATTTTCGACTTATAAAATTACTTTTCACTTCTTTCAGAAACCAACGAAATGCCTGGATTTGTTCCAGTTCTACTTCCACAGAATTTTAAGTTTTTTCTGTCGCAAGAAATCAAAAGTCTAACTTATTGAAAATGGAAGTGGAAGATTTTGGATATGTCTTTTATCTATTTGTTTTCAATTTCTTTAGTTTTCCTTTTTATTTGAAAAATCAAAGCAAAGTTTTAATTTCTTTCCTTCTTTTTCTTATTAGAAAAAACAAAAAAGTTTTAATTTTTCTTTTTCTTATTAGAAAAAACAAAAAAGTTTTAATTTTTCTTTTTCTTATTTGAAAAACACAAAAAAAGATTAGTTTTAGTTTTTCTTTTTCTTATTTGAAAAAACACAAAAAAAATTAGTTTTAGTTCTTCTTTTTCTTATTTGAAAAAACACAAAAAAGATTAAGTTTTAGTTCTTCTTTTTCTTATTTGAAAAAACACAAAAAAAATTAGTTTTAGTTCTTCTTTTTCTTATTTGAAAAAACACAAAAAAGATTAGTTTTAGTTTTTTTTCTTATTTGAAAAAACACAAAAAAGATTAGTTTTAGTTTCTTTTTCTTATTTGAAAAAACACAAAAAAAGATTAGTTTTAGTTTTTTATTCTTATTTAAAAAAACACAAAAAAAGATTAGTTTTAGTTTCTTATTCTTATTTGAAAAAACACAAAAAAGATTAGTTTTAGTTCTTTTTCTTATTTGAAAAAACACAAAAAAGATTAGTTTTAGTTTCTTTATTCTTATTTGAAAAAACACAAAAAAGATTAGTTTTAGTTTCTTTTTCTTATTTGAAAAAACACAAAAAAGATTAGTTTTAGTTTCTTTTTCTTATTTGAAAAAACACAAAAAAGATTAGTTTTAGTTCTTTTTCTTATTTGAAAAAACACAAAAAAGATTAGTTTTAGTTTCTTATTCTTATTTGAAAAAACACAAAAAAGATTAGTTTTAGTTTCTTTTTCTTATTTGAAAAAACACAAAAAAGATTAGTTTTAGTTCTTTTTCTTATTTGAAAAAACACAAAAAAGATTAGTTTTAGTTTCTTATTCTTATTTGAAAAAACACAAAAAAGATTAGTTTTAGTTCTTTTTCTTATTTGAAAAAACACAAAAAAGATTAGTTTTAGTTTCTTATTCTTATTTGAAAAAACACAAAAAAGATTAGTTTTAGTTCTTTTTCTTATTTGAAAAAACACAAAAAAGATTAGTTTTAGTTTTCTTTTTCTTATTTGAAAAAACACAAAAAAGATTAGTTTTAGTTCTTTTTCTTATTTGAAAAAACACAAAAAAGATTAGTTTTAGTTTCTTATTCTTATTTGAAAAAACACAAAAAAGATTAGTTTTAGTTCTTTTTCTTATTTGAAAAAACACAAAAAAGATTAGTTTTAGTTTCTTTTTCTTATTTGAAAAAACACAAAAAAGATTAGTTTTAGTTTTCTTATTCTTATTTGAAAAAACGCAAAAAAAGATTAGTTTTAGTTTTTTATTCTTATTTAAAAAACACCAAAAAAATTAGTTTTAGTTTCTTATTCTTATTGAAAAAACACAAAAAAAGATTAGTTTTAGTTTTTTATTCTTATTTAAAAAACACCAAAAAAATTAGTTTTAGTTTTTCTTTTTGTTTATTATTTGAAAAAACAAAAAAAAAGATTAGTTTTGGTTTTAGTTTCAGTTTTTCTTTTTCTTATTTAAAAAAACACAAAAAATTAGTTTTAGTTTTTATTCTTATTTGAAAAAACAAAAAAAGTTTTAATTTCTTTCTTTCTTTTTCTCATTTGAAAAAAAAATTTAATTTTTTCTTTTTTTATTTTTATTTGAAAGAACAAAAAAATAGTTTTTCTTTGAAAAAAGTTTTAACTTCTATGTTTTTCGTTTTTCTTTTGTTTGAAAAAAAATCAAAGTTCGGTTTTTAAAAAGAAGTTCTCACTTCAATTTTTTTACGTTTATTACAAAATAAGTTTTCACTTCTATGTTTTTATTTATGTAATACAATAGAATATGGAACTGTTATTCATAAAAAAAATGTATTATTAATTTAATAAATAAATTTTTATAATTTATCTGCATACATTATCAGTATATTTTATTACTTTTAACTTTGATATTCTTGCTAATAAAATCAATGCTTCGATATTTTAATAAACACACAATACAATTTAATAAACATACAATACAAATATAATATAACGTTTTAGTCGATTGTAGGGAAAAGAAGTGCTCCGTTTGTTTCCCTCTGCAGGCGCCCCTGTACAGTACATAGTTAAAACTTATTGTACTTGAAAGCTTTTTTTTTCACTATGTTTTATATTCCACCTTCTGGCATATAAAATCATTGTCTATGTGAAAGTTTCTTATTACATTAGCAGTAGTGCTATGTCATTTAATGAGTTAATTAAAATGAATTAATAAAAATGAATTAGTTCTATCTTGAGGAAACCGTGTTTTGTATTTTCTTTTCTTTTCTTTTCTTTCGAAGACACAATGTAGTGACGTAAACTTAAACACTGGGCGAATTTTTCATCCTTTTTATTCGGTTGGTTCTCTTAGGTGATGATATTCGCCCTAAATTATTATTATCGAAACGGCGAATATCATCACCTAAGAGAACCAACCGAATAAAAAGGATGAAAAATTCGCCCAGTGTTTAAGTTTACGTCACTACATTGTGTCTTCGAAAGAGAAAGAAGAAAAAGAAGGAAAAGAAAAGAAAAGAAAAGAAAAATGAATTAATTAAATTGTAATAATATAACTTTCCCGATTAATCAAACGTTGTCCACTTATACGAGTTGCCATAATACATTTTTTTATCTCTTGTATTATTTTATTATTTTAAAGAAATCACGTAATAAGTTTTTATCAAATTTTATTTTTTTATTGCCGAGGAAAAAACGGAATTCATCTCGTTTCCAAATATCTTTTGATATTAATTTATCGAAAGATTAGGACGTAGGAGAAGTAATATAAACAATGAATTAATGTTTTTCTCGTGTTACAGAATCTTACTCTAAGCGTTACTCTCACCCAATAAAAACGGGTTACCTGGAAGGTGATCCGTGGCCGCGCCACCGCCGTGGCTACATATCCAATTCCTTACATCGGGGTCATAACAAGTTATGTCGTTAAATCGATAAATACTAACAGTAAGGTTTCTTTTTCTCTATAAAACCGTCGATATCGCGAGGCTGATTCAATATCCGGTTTGAAAAACAACGGGAGATAAAGGCGGAATTTCTGTGGAAAATTCCCTTTGCTGTCAGATTAAGATTATTACGTTATTTCCTACTTTTAACTTTTCTATTATGTTCTATTATAGTATTTGATTTATATTTACAAAGGTTATATTACGTAAAAGTTTGACATCGAGTGACCAATGTAACGCATTTTAAAAATTCTTTAAACCATGAACACTAGATTCCCGGAGCGGTTCTGAGCTGTTAGCCGCCTGCCTGCTAGATATTTGGCCACCTTCGCCCGATTATGTGAATCATGAGTAGTCTAGATTTATAACTTAACCCGACCGATAGGAGTTTACTGGTATGTTTTTATGATAGTACTGTATAGTTGACAGGAGTTTTAAAAAATCCATTTAATATATTTATTCTGCGTTTATTCTGCTCTCCCATCTTATATTACTTACGGATTTCAATGTTAAACCAGTGATATTACGATTTAGTATGTCCCATCTGTAAGGGGATGCAGAAAAAACGTGTACAATTCTTGTATAATGTTAAAAAATTAACTGTTACTTTGGCATCATCATTTACAACCAAATTTAATGAATGAGACGTACAAGATACAATAAAAGCTCTAGAATTTATTTTCCTTAAATTTACGATTTATGTATCCGTTGTCGTAAAAATTTGCCTTTCCACTGTTTTCCCAAGACTACAGATATTCAAGTACAAAATAACTGGTTTCGGCTTATTTTTACTTAATTTCTACTAAGAAGTAATTAAATGATTAAGAGATTAGGGAATTGGGGACATAAATAAAACCCTGCCGAAAGAGCCAGAATTTTACTTAAACAAAAGCTTAACCGAACCAATCTCTAGCCAAGTACAGTGGGGACTGATTTCTTCGTAATATTAGATAATAAAGACAGAAATTTCTCCAGTTCAATGAGAGTGACTAAAAAGTTGTAAATTTTGAAAATTTTCGTGGACACTGGTTTTAAAACGAATTAGTTAGAAAACAAATGATGGACAATCTACTTAGTATTAAGTTTAACAAATTTCGATTTTTACTGCTATGGTGAGAAACGTTTAAAATTTACAACAACCCTGTCGCGTTCTTTGAGGTATATTAGTGATGTGACAAAAGAGGCATTTGACATTAACCGG